>NW_006239065.1:412246-440347 GCF_000226075.1 Solanum tuberosum
CAGTTATTTGAAAAACCATTTACACAAAAAGCAAAAAACCCATTAACCATAGAACCACAAACTTCAACGTATGCAGATAGCCTACAACATGAGAAAAAGGTATATAACCACATCACAAGGACATACATAAAAAATATATACAAAATACAGAGTTACCTCAACCTCAATCCCAGATCTACCACTACAAAAGATCCAAACCAAGACTATATAACCCAGAAATTACAAGGATACAACAAACTAATTGCACAGCCAAAAACCAATGCTAACCTAGTTAAAACATGTTATAATTATGTATTAATAAGTACTGCATATACTCATGACGGAGAAGAACTAAGCGGCATACCAGAATTATACAAACATTTATTATATACAAAAGAGTGACCAAAGGAATTTATTTTATGTTAAATTCTATACGGCAACAGCAGAGATATTACATGAGGAGATAAAACCTCCTATTCAAGTTATAAAGATAGGCCTGACCAAAGAGATGATAATACCGGAAGATATTGGAGAACAACCAGAAATACCAAAAATTGAGATACCCAATTTCTATGCCAATAAAAGAATAATTTGTATATCAACTATAATACAAGAACTAGCCAACAATTATTTGAATGGAAATTCTATATGGAGTTACTATTCCAGAGATCAATTAATGATTTATGCCAACTCAAGGGAACTAAGGAAATCAGATATGGATGAAGTCCAGAAATGGATTTTATCATTATTGAAACCAGAAGAAATACCTACAACAAGAGCATTAAAGGCAGGATTTATTTCATCAGAACTATTAACCAGATATTGTAAGCTAATTGGACACAAATATCCTGACCATATATGTTCAAAATGTAATGGAGAAGACATTGTAATTCCCGATGTCCAGCTAGAATAAAGTCTAAAGAGATAAGAAGATAAAGAAGAAAAGAAAAAGAAGATAGAGACAACTAAAAATATAAGAAGATAAGGCAAAGAAGATAAACAAGATAGAGACAACTAAAGAAATAAGGCAAAGAGGACATATTTGGCAAAAAAGCCAACAACAAATAGTATAAAGTGAATAGTACTATGTAAAAAGAGTAATAAAGTAGGAGCATTATTGTAAATTATTAGGTGCATTATTAAATAGTATAGGATGTGAATTATTGTGCAGTAGCTATAGGATATAATGTTCTTTCTATATAAAGGAATGTACATGAAACATAATAAGCAAGCCTTCAATAAACGAAGCAAGCTTTCATAAAAAACACTCTCAAATACTTAAGATATTCATACCTAATAGATAATGGAACAACCTTCAGATATCATGGATAAGCAAGAGACAAAGGTATATTGTTCAACAAATATGCAGAACTAATTTCATATATTCCTGAATATCATATATATGATTGAATAAATTTATGTTAGTTATTATGTATTAGAATTATTTGAATCATGTTTTCTAGTTTATTAGCACACTGGAAATAGGGACAAAACTTCTATACTATGCCATCTTAATGTTGAAACCGATAGGCAAGGAAAGCCGTTTAGGGGAGTAAACAAAGTTGAGGCGCTGATAAGAAGGAAGTATCCGCTAAAGTACGATGCTAGTAGTGACAGGAGAACATGATAAACAGATAATCTAGTTCATAATGATCTAATATGAATGTAAATGAATTATGAATATGATAGGAAGGAATAATTGAAAATTAAAAACATGCATAACAACGAACATGACTACATACATGCATGATGAAATGATAAAAAACTATGAAACTTTAATTTTATATATACTTAAAGGTATAGAGATAATTGAATTAAGAAGAATCATATGGGAAAAAATATTTAATGATGACGAATCAGAAGATATATTAAACCAACAATGGTATGAAATAGACCTACATGATCTAGACTTCGAGAGAATAGAATTATATGACTTAGAAATATATTCAGATTAAAATGAACTACAAATATTTACAATATTGGACAGAAGCTATGGAAAATATAAAACTGCTAGAACAATTAATGAAGAAAAATTTATATATGTACCTAAGAACCCAAGATAAGTTATATCTAGAGTACATCATAAATAATATTAAATAAATAACAAGATTAAAACCTCTAGCAAAAGAATATTATAATAAAATCTTTACTGAAAATTAATATAAGAACGATGAAGTCTGCACCCCCCAAAAATGGTGTATGATGTATGCTAAGTGGTTTGTGTAGGGCTTCTCGGGGCCTTATACACCATGTCACATCTAGGGTGTACTTTGGGTCGTGAGAAACTTAGTATCTGAGAACAAGGCTTAGAAAGTTCCTAGGATGTCTCATAAACCACGTTAAGTTGAGTCTTGTTCATGAGTGTGAAGCGCACCACATTTATGAATGTGAGGCCCTAAGATGTTTAGAAAAATTTACATAAGTCATTACTCTTAAGTCATGCAATAAAGTTTAACTCTATATGTTTCTATCTCTTAATCCCTAAATGATGATTTTAAGGATATGGTCACTCGAAGGGAATATGGTATAAGGACTGCAGGAGAGAATGTTGAACGAAAAGCTCCTCAAATTCTAACCGACTTGTTGGCTGAACAAATGACTAATGTAGATTTTAGATCTGGTTTTCAAGTGTTGGCTCAATCCATGACAGCTCAAGACAATAGGGAGGTTGTGGTCCCTGTCAACCCAAATGTGGGTATGGCGGTGACTAGAGTGAGAGACTTCTCTAGAATGAGTCCTCCATAGTTTCATGGTTCCAAAGTTGAGGAATGTCCTCAAGAGTTCATTGATGAGGTGTATAAGGTGTTGATGATCATGGGAGTGACGTCGTTGGAAAAGGTAGAATTGGATGCTTATCAATTTAATGGTGTTTCTCAAGTGTGCTTCAACTAATAGAATGAAGATAAGGTGGTTTATGCGGGGTTATCTTAATTGGGAGAAGTTTAAGATTGTTTTCCTTCATATGAGGGAGGCAAATGTAGTTAAATTCATCAACTTTCATCAAGAAAACATGAGTATAAAGGAGTATTCATTGAATTTCATACATTTGTCTTGATATACTAGGACTGTGGATGTTGATCCTCTGACAAGGATGAGTAATTTAACTTCAGGAGTGTCTGAAAAGGTGGTTACGGAATGTCGCACCACCATGCTTACTAATGGACTTTTCTCTCCTAATGGGTCATGCTTAACAAATCGAAGAGGAGAAACTTCGGGAATGTTCTAGGAGGCAAAGAGGGACAAGACTAAGGGTGGTGAATTTTCACATTCAAGGTCCGAAAGACATGGTCATTCTATATTTCAATAGTTTCTGGTCAAGGTTATTCCAATGATCCTCCTAAATTAAACAATAGTAGGGTGTCTAACCCTACGCCTCAACGAGAAAATGGTAGTGGATCTTCATTGTCTACTAGGACTAAATGTTGAAGAAAGCATGAGGGTAAACGTCTAGCCGATTCTAATACATGTTTTGGTTGTGGCAAGACATATCATAATATAAGGGACTTCCCCTCAGTTGCTATGAATGAAGGAGAAAATTGTCGAAGGGCTTAAACTTATCCTGTGTCAGGTTCTTCTGGTAATCGAGAGGCAAAATCAAATCTATGCACTCCAGACTCATCAAAAGCAAGAGGGTTCTCCCGATGTTGTTACCGGGATGTTGAAAGTCTTCTATCTTGATGTTTATGTTTTATTTGATCCCGGTGCTACCTTGTATTTTTTGATGCCATATGTGGCTATGAGGTTTGATATTCGTTCAGATGTGTTGTTAGATTCGTTTTATATCTCTACTCCTATAGGTGAATCTATTGTGGCTAAGAGAGTCTATAGAAAGTATCTCATATCCTTATCCCATAGAGTCACTCATATTGATCTTGTTGACCTTCATATCTTAGATTTTAATGTTATTCTTGGAATGGATTGGCTGTATTTATGTTATTCTTCTATTAATTTTAGATACCGAGTATTGAAGTTTCAGGTTCCAAATGAACCCATCCTAGAGTCGAAAGGAGGAAATTTAATTACGAAGAGTTAGTTTGTCTCTTGTGTTAAAGCTAGGAAAATAATTTTTAAGGTTGCATATACAATCTTGTACGTGTTTGGGATATGAATTTTGAAAGCCGTATTCTTGAGTCGGTCCCCATTGTTAATGAATTTGTGGGAATGTTTCGATGACCTACCCGGTGTTTCTTCCGAAAGGAAAATATACTTTAGTCTTGACCTTCTCCTTTATACACAACCTATCTCTATTTATCCTTATCGTATGGCCCTGATACTACACAAGGGAGTTCAAGGAGCAATTGAAAGATTTGTTGGATATGGCTTCATCTAACTGAGTATCTCTCCATGGGGTGCTCCAGTTTTGTTTGTTCGAAAAAATGATGGTTCACTCTGTATGTGTATTGACTACTGGCAGTTGAACAAGGCTAGTGTTAAGAAAAAATATCCTCTTCCAAGGAAATATGATTTGTTTGATCAACTACAATGCGCACATTACTTCTCTAAGATTGACCTCCGCTCGGGTTACCACCAATTGAGGGTGAAGGAAGATGACATTCCAAAATGGCTTTTTGAACTATGATGGTCATTATGAGTTTTTTACAATGTCCTTTGGCTTGACTGATGCTCCGGCCACATATATGGATTTGACGAATAGGGTTTTAGACAATACCTTGATGTGTTTTGTGATAGTTTTTATCGATGATATATTTATTAACTCAAGGAGTGAGGATGAGCATAATGATCATTCGAAGATTGTGTTGCATTTTCTCAAGGACCAACAACTATTCACAAAATTTAGCAAATGTGAATTTGGGTTAAGGTCTATGGCTTTCCTTGGTCACATTATTTCTGATAAGGGTATTGAGGATGATCCTAAGAAGATGGATGCAGTTAAGGGTTGGCCTAGACCTCTGTCACCTTCGTAACTTAGAAGTTTCTTGGGTTTGTAGAGTTACGATAGAAGGTTTGTAGAAGGTTTTTCTTCGACTTCCTTTCTTTTGATGACATTAAGCCATTAGAAGGTTAAGTTCATATGGTTCGAGGCGTGTAAAAAGAGTTTTCAAGAATTGATAGATAGACTCACCTCTTCTCCAGTGTTAACTTTACTAGAAGGATCTTACAGATTTGTTGTTTATTGTAATGTTTCAATAGTTTGGTTAGGGTGTTTTCTTATGCAAACTGGAAAGTTATTTCTTATGCTTCACGATAACGTAAGATACATGAATAGAATTATCGTACCAAATATATTGAATTAGCGGCGGGTTTTTTTTCTCAATGATTTGGAGGCATTACTTGTATGGTGTTCATGTTGATGTTTTTACCTACCACAAAAGTTTGGAGTATGTGTTTAAGAAGAAAGATCTAATTTTTTGCCAAATAATGTAGTTTGAGTTGATTAAGGTTTATGACATGAGTGTTCTCTATCACCCTGGCAAGACGAATGTGGTGGTGGATTATCTTAGTCAATTAACAATGGGTAGTTTTTCTCATGTTGAGGATGGTAAGAAGGAACTGGTTAGAGATGTTCATAGATTGGCATGATTGGCTACTCGGTTGGTTGACTCTAACAAAGACGATGTTGTGGTACATAATGGTTTATAATCATCTTTTGTGTTAGATGTGAAAGCCAAGCAACGTCATGATTCGAATTTAGCTTAATTGAAGGAAGTGATGCTTTAGAAATCCTTTTAGGCTTTTTCCCAAGGGGGAGATGGTATACTTCCATATCACAGTCGTTTGTGTATTCCCAATGTGGATGACTTGAGGGAGTAGATTCTATCAGAAGCCTATAATTCTTGATATTCCATTCTCACGGGAGCCACCAAGATGTACCATGACTTGTAGGAGGCCCATATGTGGAATGGGATGAAGAAGGATATAACAGAATTTGTGGCTAAATGTTCTAATTGTTAACAAGTGAAAGTTGAGCATAAAAAATCAGGTGGTTTATCCCAATATATAAGCCTCTTTTTGGAAGTGGGCAGATTTGAATATGGACTTTATTGTTCGCTACTTCGCATGAAGTGACAACATTACTCGATTTGGGTTGTTGTGGATCGAATGAAAAATTCAACTCATTTCATTCCCGTCAACGTTTTTTATTCGGAGGAGGACTATGCTAAGTTGTGTTTCAGGGAAATGGTTAGGTTTCATGGAGTTCCCTTATCCATTATCTCCAATCGGACTACCCAATTTGCCTCTTGGTTTTTGAAATCATTCCAAAAAGGTCTTGGTACTCGTGTAAAGCTTAGTATGACCTTTCATCCGCAAACTGATGAGCAAGTGGAGCGTACTATCCAATCTTTTGAAGATATGTTGAGAGCTTGTGTGATTGACTTCAAGGGTAATTGGGATGAGCATTTTCCATTTATTGAGTTTGCCAACAAAAATAGTTATCATTCCAGCAGTCGTATGGCTCCATTTGAGGATCTATAATGTAGGAGATGTAGATCTCCTATATGTTTTTTTGAAGTTCTTGAAGTTGCTTTGATAGGTCCCGAGTCGGTACAGGAGGCTATGAAGAAGGTTTAACTTATTATAGAAAGGTTAAAAATAGCTCAATGTCGACAAAACTCCTATGCTGATAATAGAAGAAGAGATATTGAGTTTAATGTTCAAGATTGGGTATACTTAAAAATTTACCCCATGAAGGGTGTGATGAGGTTTGGGAACAAAGGGAAACTTAGTTTCCAATATGTGGGCGCAAATCTAATTTTTTAGAGTTTTTTTAAAGTTGCTTATGAATTTGATTCCCTAATAATTTGGCATCGGTGCATCCGGTTTTCCATGTATCTCTATTCAATAAATTTGTTGGAGATCCGGTATTCGTAGTTCCCTTAGAAGGTTTTGGTGTTACAGATAATCTTTCTTATGAAGAAGTTCCAATTGAAATTATGGACTTGCAAGTTAAGAGGTTGAGAAATAAAGAAGTTGCTTCTGTGAAGTATTTTTGGAGGAATCAGTTAGTTGAGGGTACTACTTGGGAGGCCGAGACAGATATTATGTCCTGTTATCCTCATCTTTTTCCCTCCAATCCCACTCTAGATTTAGGTATTTAGTTCCTCATGTCCATCCTTATGTCTTAGTTATTCTCATATTTCCTCATGCATGCATACCAATGAAAACTTGATTTTTTTTTAGAAAATGAGTTGACTTGATTTATTTCTCCATGTTTATGTGCATTTGAGTATGAGTTGCATAAAGGCCTTATGAAATGATGTTTTGAACATTATTTAGCTTTGAGTTGATTTTCCTCCTCGGATATATGCATTTATTTGATTACATTCATGTTGTCCGTGTGTGGACTTATGGACCGTAGGTCGAGTCGACAATTATTATAAGAGTTTTTTTCCCACAACTTACCCAACTGAAATTCCTAAAATTCCAAAAGTTGGTCAAGTTCTTCCCCAATATTTCTCTCCCTAAAGTTTGAAGAAGAAGGCTACGGTTTCAAGATCAAGTCTTCAAATTCACCATTAATTTTGAGCTTTTGGTATCAATGTATGATAGTATTCACCTATGGATTCCTTTCCTCCATAGGGTTCTAAAATTTTACAATTTTACAAGTTAGAATTTCAATTGAAATTAGGGTTTTAATCAATTTCGTGGGTTCTTTTCAATAATGATCTAATTGATTGTTTTTATGTCTTTTTATGCATGAATTGATATAATTACATGTTTTTCAGATGAATTCACATGACCCCATGCATGATCCATGATTTCTAGATTTTATCATATGATAAAGCTTTTTGAATTATGGAAGATGAATTTATAAAGATATGCATGTTCTTTTATGAAAATGAAGTAAATTATTTAAGGATTCTTTGAGAGTAAAGTATCAATGTTGTTGTTGTGAAAGGATTTCTCATATATTATTCATAACATGATTGTGAAATGATTTTCTCACATAAAGGATACATAAGGTTGAAAGGTTTTCTCACCTAAGATGAATCTAGGTTAAAGGAGCTATTCTTATGAAATCTAGTTAGGATTAGCTTCTTGATGTGCCCTTCGTTGGATGATAAGACAAGTTGCAATTAACCATGTTTCATAATGATAAGATAAGTTAAGGTTAATGGCAATTCCTTTGGATATATTCTAAGCACCGAGTGGACAAGTGGCTATTACCCATGTCCCATAACTATGTGCCACCATAGGTTGTCTTAGATATACATTAGCTAGTTGATCAGCATAATCTAGAAGATCATGGTTCTTACCTTGAAAAGTAAGGACATATCTTTTCGGTGTGGTGATAAACGCTCAACTACACCTCATCCGATACTAGGTGTAGGCGGTTGTAATCTAGTACAAACCCAACATAGAGTTGAGGTCGATCAACAGGGAGTGATACAAGTCAAAATTCAGTTACGAAGTTGTAAATGTGTTCTTAATGATTGTAGGAATAAAATTATCGAAATCATGCAATTAAATCTAAGGGTTGACAGAAGGTGTCAAATGCGGGGTTTAGGTTTGTCAACTGACAACTAAGAAAATAGGGGAGCAATCAAGTAGATAAGGGATACTTGGGGCTGTGATCGATTAAAGGCTAATTTCGCTATATGGGTAATCATAATTTACTAACAATTCCAGAATCTCAGTGGGTAGGCTAGATTATAGATGCAATAGCTTTCTCTCGAATAACTATTACAATTCAAGCGGGTTCTATTGAACCTCGACAAGCATAACACTATAAGCAGCCCAATACCTCAATATATCTACTCTCTCGAGCTAGATAGGTAGGATCGAGTTAAGATTCACTCTCTTGAGCTAAACCCACAACAACCCAATCACTATAATCATCAATCAATAACCTTAGTTCTAAAACTTCTTTCTCAAGCAAGCCCAGAACACTAAGTTAGAGTTGCATTTGCAACTACAATTCATAGGTTAATACACAACTATCAATTCAACCCACTTCAAATAAGCATTTAAATTAGTAAACAACAATACCCATAAGCTAATTAGAGCAAATAATAACATGATCACACTCCCAAGGATGGGGGTTTTAGCCACACATCATTAAAAGGAAGAAATCAATACAAATTACATCGTCCATAATTTGGGTATTAGAATCTACGTCTTTACAATGATCCAAAATGCTCAATATAAAAAACCCAGCTAACAATCCACTAGAAAACTCCTAAAAATAAGTAAAATCAAGTCTCAAACGACAGTTCCAAGTTCTACAATGGAGAAAATTACTCAGGAAATGACTACATTTTTTTATGCTTTTTGAAATGCCATTTATACGCTCTCAAATTTTGGCCTTCAGGACCACTAGGCGAGGTTAGTCAAGCATTGCCAACAGAGTCAGCGATGCGCCAATGACTCTATTCCATTGCCGGTTTGCTTTGGCCCTTTAACCTCAGGGTTCCGTGACTTTAGGCGATCCCGATCGAGATCGCCGATCCATTCGAGGGTTCGCCAATTATCCATGTCCATCGCCAAATTGGTTCTTCCCCAGGGCTAGCACTTTGGAACTTTTCGCTAGCTGAAGAGCCACTCGGCAGATCGACGAGTTGTCATGGCGATCTCGAGGAATGCCTTTCTTTAACTTCTTCAGCTTTTTTGTTCTTTTTTGCCCGGTAATGTCCTTGCCTTGCCTTTTCGCCTTCATTGCTGCAAATCAACACTTTAACATCAATTTAGGCACTGACAACAATAAAACTATGAAAACGAGGTCCTAAATGAGTGGAAATGTCAGACTCATCAATACCCCAACTTAAACTTTTGCTTGTCTTCAAGTAAAGTACAATAACAATCAGTTCAATAAGGATGTCTACAAATAGTGCTACTCAAGAATAAACAAGAATGCACACAAGAGGTTCACACTACACATACAATGTTCAATTGTGCAATCTAAGTATCAAATTGTGACTAACTATGATCAAATAGAACTCAAGCACACAATGCTTACTTCAAATGCAAGTTCAAGCTCAACAAAAGAATTCAAATGCCCTCACACCAAGAATGATTCCAAGCTCACACAAAGATTATCAACAAATTATAATCTTGGAATCATATACAACTCTCACACTCCTAAAGATGAACACATGCATGACTCGATACCACACAAAAAACAAGTAAACTAGTACAAAAGTAAGAAAATATGAGGTTGTGAAAGTTGGGAGTCGAAAAGTATGACAATTAAGGAGATCTTTAAATTTAAAATAATTTGGCCATTTTAACTCTTCAGTTGGCACGCCGATCAGCAACCATGACTTACTTCACCAACTCACTAGGCGATGCATCGAGTAGCAGTTTAGCTTGCCGAGTTTTACAGAGCCTCCAGCAAGATGAGTGGTTCAAACAACAGTCCAAGTCGGGCTCGCCAACTTGTTTGGCGCGACGCCGACTGGACCTTTGGCTCACCTTACTGCCCATTTTCCTAAAATCTCAACTTTTCAACACCCGTTACTCAAAAAACAATATTAAAACATAAACAATTGGGTTGCCTCCCAAGAAGCACCTTATTTAACATCGTGGCACGACGAGGATACTCATTCAAGATTCATTCTTAGGATTGACCATGGTTTCACTCGGCAGTCCCTCTTTTGGCCTTCAGTTCAAATAAGATGAGATTTGACCCATTTGCAATTCCAGTTGTTTAATGAACACCGAGTAGGAGGTAACTGTCTGATTTAATTTAGAGATATCCTCTTTTATTTCTTTAAGCACTTTGTCCGACCCTTCCACTTTATTTAGAATACACGTAAGCATATCCTCAATGCAAAAGTTCTCTGAGTCAGCCCTTTACTCCTTCGGCTTTTGACGCTCATGGAGAGGAACATATCTCTGCTTGTCACCATCCCGTTCCTTTAAGTTAGTTCCACGATCAGGCCATTCCCTGTCACGGTCTCTTCAATTGTCATCATGCTCTTTATTCAAACCTTGGTTCACGCCTGACCTTGGATAGTTCACATGGAAACCTCCTCCTTGATTTGCAAGAAAAGTCACTTCCTAATTATGTAAAGCATCAAAGTGTGCATCATCACAGTTTTCCCCACTAACACCAACATTTACGGCCCTTGAACCACTACCCATTCCATTCTTTGATAAAATATCCAATTGGGTCATCATTTGGCCCATGTTTTGGTCCCGCTCTTGGTCTTTTTCTATCTACTCCTCTGTCATCCTAAAACTTAAAGGAGATACCTGGTCTTCCGGAGTGTACCATACTCAATTTATCTTCTAATCCCATTAAGCAGAATAGACGCTATCTCAAAAGATTGCGGCATAATACCTCCTTGGACAAGTTGATCAGCCACACATTTGTTCACTGAGTCTAGACTTCGGTAGAAGTGTTGTAACAACACGAGTTTTTGGCAGCCCGTGAGTCGGGCATTGACGTAGCAACTTCTGAAATCTCAACCACGTTTCGTGGATTGGTTCACCATTTAAATGTTTAAAATCCTACATATTATCTCTCAAACCCATCATCCTCGAAGAAGGGAAAAATCGTACATAGAATTCCTCGGTCAAATGTTCCCAAGATGTAATGGAGTCTACATGTAGATCAACTAACCATTTTGTTTCTTTTCCCATCAAGGAGATTGGAAAAAATTGGAGCCGGATTGACTCTTGCGACATGTTTTTGAATGAGAATGGACCACATACGTCCTCAAAGTTCCGAATATGATCATGGAAATCCTAAAGAGCTAGCCCTCCGAATAGTCCTTTCATTTGCAAGAGTTGCAACATCGTGCTAGTCACGTGGAATACAACATTCCCCACAACCTGAGGCAATCAGATAGCACCTACACCACCAACTTGAATGTCATTGACATTGTTCATGTTACCGATGTCATCTTGGTGGCCAAGTTCGCTACCGTTACTTTCGTTCACACCTATCTCGTCACTTGTTCACAAATAGACAATAACAAACACAAAACAAAGTAAGTAGATTCAACTTCAACATGGGAAGATCGTAATCCAAACTTCAATAAGAGAATTCTCAACACCACTCCCCGGCAGTGGCACCATTTTTGATAAACGCTCAACTACACCTCATCCGAAATTAGGTGTAGGCGGTCACAATCTAGTATAAACCCAACATAGAGTTGGGTTTGATCCCAAAGGGAGTGATACAAATCAAAATTCAGTTACAAAGTTGTAAATATGTTCTAAACGATTGGAGGAATATAAATTATACAAATCATGCAATTACATCTAATGGTTGACAACAAGTGTCAAATGAGGGGTTTATGTTTGTCAACTAAAAACTAAGAAAACAAGGGAGTAATCAAGTAGATAAGGGATACTTGGGGATGTGATCAATTAAAGGCTAATTTCGTTATATGGGTAATCATAATTTACTAACAAAACTCCTAGTGGGTAGGCTAGACTATAGATGCAATAGCTTTCTCAAGAACAGCTATTACGATTCAAGCGAGTTCTCTCGAACGTCGACAAGCATAACACTATAAGCAGCCCAATACCTCAATTAATATACTCTCTCGAGCTAGATAGGTAGAATCGAGTTAAGATTCACTCTCTCGAGCTGAATCCACAATAACCCAATCACTACAATCATCAATCGATAACCTCAGTTCTAAAATCTTTTTCTCAAGCAAGCCTAGAACACTAAGTTAGAATTGCATTTGCAACTACAATTCAAAGGTTAATACACAACTATCAATTAAACCCACTTCAAATCAACATTTAAATCAGTAAACAACAATACTCATAAGCTAATTAGAGCAAATTATCACATAATCACACCCTAAACGATGGGGATTTTAGCCACACATCATAAAAAGGAGGAAATCAATACAAAATACGTTTTCCATAATCTGGGTATTGCAATCCAGTCTTTACAATGATCCAAAATGCTCAGTATCAAAAACCCAACTCAAAATCCACTAGAAATCTCCCAAAACCAAGTAAAACCTAGTCTCAAACGAAATCTCAATATTCTACAATGGAGAAAATTACTCATGAAATGACTAACTTTCTGCTTTTTGAAATTTCATTTATACGTTCTAAAATTTTGGCATTAAGGACCAATAAGCGAGGTTAGTCAAGCATCGCTGACGAAGTCGGCGATGCGCCAATGGCTCAATTCCATCACCGGTTTGCTTTGGCCCTTTACCCTCAGGGTTCTGTGAGTTTAGGAGATCCAGATCGAGGTCGCTGATCCATTTGGCGGTTTGCCAATTATCCATGTCCATCGCCATCTTGGTTCCTCCCCAGGGCTGGCACTTGGAACTTTTGGCGAGCTGAAAAGCCACTCGGCATATCGCCAAGTGGTCTTGGCGATCACCAGCAATGCCTTTCTTCAAATTCATCAGCTTTTTTCATTCTTTTTTGGCCGGTAATGTCGTTGTCTTGCCTCTTCGCCTTTATTGCTGCAAATCAACACTTTAATATAAGTTTAGAGCATAAATTAGGCACCGAGGACAATAAAAATATGATAACAAAGCCCTAAATGAGTCGGAATTTGAGATTCATCAACACCCCAACTTAAACTTTTGCTTGTCCTCAAGTAAAACACTAGATCAATCAGTTCAATAAGGATGTCTACAAACAGTGCTACTCAAGACTCAACACGAATGCACACAAGATGTAACTACACACAATGTTCAATTGTGCACTCTATGTTTCAAATTGTTACTAACTATTATCAAATAGAACTCAAGTTCACAATACTAGCTTCAAATGCAAATGCAAGTTCAAGTTCAACAAAAGCATTCAAATGCCCTAACACCAAGAGTGATTCCAAGCTCACACAAAGATTATCGACAAATTATAATTTTTGAATCAAATACAACTACCACACTCCCAAAGATGAACACATGCTTGACTCTACCCGTAGGCTTGCCCTTTTTGGTAAATGCTCAACTACACCTTATCCGATACTAGGTGTAGAAGGTCGTAATCTAGTATAAACCCAACATAGAGTTGGGGTCGATCTCAAAGGGAGTGACAAAAGTCATAATTTTGTTACAAAGCTGTAAATGTGTTATATACGATTGTAGGAATACAAATTATTGAAATCATGCAACTAAATCTAAGGGTTGACAGCAATTGTCAAATGGGGGGTTTAGGTTTGTCAACTAACAAGTAAGAAAACAGGGGTTAATCAAGTAGATAAGAGATACTTGTGGATGTGATCGATTTAATGCTAATTTTGCTATATGGGTAATCATGATATACTAACAATTGTTGAATCTTAGTGGGAAGGCTAGACTATAGATGCAATAGCTTTCTCTCAAACAACTATTACAATTCAGGCGAGTTGTCTCGAAACTCGACAAGCATAACACTAAAAGCAGCCCAATACCTCAATTTATCTACTCTTTCGAGCTAGATAGGTAGGATCGAGTTAAGATTCACTCTCTCGAGCTGAACCCACAACAATCCAATCACTACAATCATCAATCGATAACCTTAGTTCTAAAACTTATTTCTCAAGCAAGCAGAAAACACTAAATTAGAATTGCATTTGTAACTACAATTCATAAGTTAATACACATCTATCAATTAAACCACTTCAAATAAGCATTTAAATCAGTAAACAACAATACCCATAATCTAATTATACCAAATAATCATATGATCACACCCCCAAGGATGAGGATTTTAGCCATACATCATAAAAAGGAACGATTCAATACCAATTACGTTTTCCATAATTTGAGTATTGCATTCCACATCTTTATAATGTTCCAAAATCCTCAATATTGAAGACCCAACTCAAAATTCACTAGAAAACTTGTAAAACTAAGTTAAACCAAGTCTCAATGAAAGCTCAAAGTTCTCTAATGGATAAAATTACTCAGGAAATGACTGCCTTTCTTTTCTTCTTTTTGAAATGCCATTTATACGTTCTCAAATTTTGGCCTTGTGGACCAGTAAGCGAGGTTAGTTGAGCATCGCCGACCAAGTCGGCGATACGCCAATGGCTCCATTCCATTACCGGTTTTCTTTGGCCCTTTAACCTCCGGGTTCTGTGACTTTAGGCGATCTGGATTGAGGTCGCCGATCAATTCGAGGGTTCGCCAATTATCCATGTCCATCACCAAGTTGGTTATTCTCCAAAACTGACACTCTTTTTAGCGAATTAAAGAGCCACTTAGCAGATCGCTGAGTTGTCTTTGCCATCACCAGGAATACCTTTCTTCAACTTCTTCAGCTTTTTCATTCTTTTTATTCCTGGTAATGTTCTTGTTTTGCCTCTTTGCCTTCATTGCTGCAAATCAACACTTTAACATCAGTTTAGAGAATAAGTTAGGAACTGAGGACAATAAAACTATGAAAAAAAACCCTAAATGAGTCAAAATCTCAAACTCAACTACACCTCATATGATACAAGGTTTAGGCTGTCGTAATCTAGTATAAACCCAACATAGAGTTGGCGTCGATCCAACAGGGAGTGATACAAGTAAGAATATAGTTACACAGTAGTAAATGTGTTCTAAACGATTGTAAGAATTGAAATGATCGAAATCATGCAATTAAATCTAAGGGTTGACAGCAAGTGTCAAATGGGGGGTTTAGGTGTCTCAACTAACAACTAAGAAAACATGGGAGTAATCAAGTAATTAAGGCATACTTGTGGTTGTGATCGATTAAAGGCTAATTTCTCTATATGGGTAATCATAATTTACTAGCAGTTTCTAAATCTCAGTAGGTAGGCTAGACTATAGATGCAAAAGCTTTCTCTTGAACAACTATTACAATTCAAGCGAGTTCTCTCAAACCTCGACAAGCATAACACTATAGGCAGCCCAATACCTCCATTTATATACTCTCTCGAGCTAGATAGGTAGGATCGGGTTACGATTCACTCTCACGAGCTGAACTCGCAACAACCCAATCACTACAGTCATCAATCCATAACCTTAGTTCTAAAACTTCTTTCTCAAGCAAGCACATAACACTTAGTTAGAATTGCATTTGCAACTACAATTCATAGGTTAATACACAACTATCAATTAAAACCACTTCAAATTAGCATTTAAATCAGTAAACAACAATACCCATAAAATAATTATAGCAAATAATCACATAATTACACCCCCAAGGATGGAGGTTTTAGCCACACATCATAAAAAGGAAGAATTCAATACCAATTACGTTTCCCATAATCTGGGTATTGCAATCCATGTCTTTACAATGATCCAAAATGCTCAATATTGAAAACCCACCTCAAAATCCACTACAAAACTCCTAAAACTAAGTAAAACCATATCTCAAATGAAACCTTAATGTTCTACATAGGAGAAAATTACTCAGGAAATTACTATTTTGTATTCTATTTTTTGAAATGCCATTTATACATTCTCAAATTTTAGCCTGTAGGACCACTAGGCAAGGTTAGTCGAGCATCGCCGACCAAATCGGTGATGCACCAATGGCTCCATTTCATCACTAGTTTGATTTGGCCCATTAACCTTAGGTTCTATGACTTTAGGTGATCCGGATCGAGGTCGCCGATCCATTTGGTGGTTTGCCAATTATCCATGACCATCGCCAAGTTTTTTCTTCCCTAGGGCTGGCACTCTGGAACTTTTGGCGAGCTGAAGAGCCACTCGGCGGATCGCAGAGTGGTTTTGGCCATCACCAGGAATGTCTGTCTTCAACTTCTTCAGCGTTTTAGTTCCTTTTTGCCCAGTAATGTCCTTGCCTTGCCTCTTTGCCTTCATTGCTGAAAATCAATACTTTAACATCACTTTAGAGCATAAATTAGGCACCGAGGACAATAAAATTATGAAAAAAAGCCCTAAATGAGTTGAAGTTTTAGACTCATCATGTGGGATATACAATGGATTTCATGTTAGTTTATATGTTGGTTAAAGGTAAATCTTTCACAATAATGAACTAATGTTACTTTCTAAAAGTATCTCAAATGTGTTTTTAAGATGTTTAGCTAACATTGGTCATGGTTAAGGCTTCTGTTTTCTAACATGTTATTTTATGATATAGTTTGGCCATTAGATGCCATGTAAAGTCCTTTTTAGCATAATTTCATAACTCTAATGAATTGCTATGATACTTAGTACATTTCATGTACTAACGCATACTTTTTCCTACATTTTCTCACTAATGTAGGGTCCTACGCTCCTACTTTCCATACTTCTAGGTAGTGATCCCTTTTAGAGATTTCAATATTGGTGAGTCTTCATGCTCTGAGGACCGAGATCTTTTTATTACTTTCATGTCTTTCACTTTCTGATATTGTGTGTGATGTATGGGTTACGTCCCAATCACTCCTTTTATGTGTTAGATGTCTTTGAGACATATGTTAGAATTACGCTATTTTTGTCAAACTATTTCATTTGAAAAACTACTTTTAAACTCTTTACTTCTATATCTTGTATGATGTATGCTATGTGGCTTGTGTAGGGCCTCTCGAGGTCCTATACGCCATTTAACGTCTAGATTTTACTTTGAATCATGAGACATGCATGTTAATGTTGTTCAGACAACGGGAGCAATCTGAACCCCCCCCCCCTAAAACTTGGAGGGTTGTGTTTCGCATGACAAGAACTTTGATACAATTGCTCTAGATAAAAGGAATATTTGGGGGCTTGGCTCACGAAGATCCCCATGAACTCCTTACGAATTTCAAAGAGGTATGCGGACCCTTTGTGTTCAAAGATATCTCCCAAGAATTCGTAAGGATGAGGTTATTCCCATTCTCTTTAACGAGAGAGTCTAAAAGGTTGCTAGAAGAATTGCTAAATGACTCAATTACTTCATGGGATGATCTCACTGATGCATTCTTTGAGAGGTTCTTTCAACCCTCAAAGATGGTTGAAATCTGTTACATAATTCAGAATTTTGAGGGAATAAGAGGTAAGCCATTGCATGAGGCATGACTAAGGTTCATAAGGCTACCCTTACAATGTCCAACGCATGGCATCCCCAAATATTTATTGCTGCAATACTTTTATTTCAGTCTTGACACAACAAATGAGAGTGTGGCCGATCACTTAGTCCATGGTGGTTTGATGAGAAACCATATGGGGTGGCTGATTTGCTGCTTGACGATATGACTAAGGTTAACAGAGCATGTAACTATAGAGAGGACCGCCAACCTACTCTTCTAGTGAGTCTATCTAAGGAACGAATTAATACGGACCATGAAAAGGATGAAAACATAGCCAAAAGATGACCTAAATCTTTTTGTTATCCAAAAATGTCATGGGAGGTGGTACAAACTCAATAAATGTTGTTGGAACCAATAGTGAGCAGTGGCAAAACGATGCAAAATTTGAGGAATTATATAATACAGAAGTTTGATTCTTGGGAAATGAAGTGAGTGGGGGGGGGGGGTCTCACACCAATTATCATCCAAAAGGGGGGAACATGGATAAATATTGGCGTGCTGGACCATGGAGAGGTAGGGAGGTGGAAAAAGATAGGTATGTGCCTACCCATGATCGTCCATCCCCAAAAGATACAAGTGGGTCAGAAGGAAACCGTACTGAATACATGCTTACAAGAATCCAGAACAAGGTTGAAGTGTTCGATAAGGTGTTGAAGAATTTAAAAATGACTTCTGCAGTTTATCAAAGACAGTGACTTCTCGCTCAATTTGCATTAGGCAGCTGGAGACCCAACTAGGTCAAGTTACTACTCATCTAAATTGAAGACAAAAGGGGAGTTTTCCTTATGATACCATCTCGAGCCTCTACACGAAACTTGGTGAAGGTTCAAAAAGTTGGTGCTGCAATGCCCAACTCACGGTTTGCCGGACAACGTGCTACTTCAATACTTTTACCGGAGTTTGGATTCGGTAAACAAAGGTGTCTCTGACCAACTCTCGCCTGGAGGCTTAATGCTACAGCCATATGCAGTAGCAGCCCAACTTTTAGATGGCATGACCACCATCAACAGAGCGTGGTACACTCGCAAGGATCAAGTATCCCCTCTCACATTCAAGCTGTCTATGGAGCAGATTGAAAAAGACAATGAGACAGACCAAAACATGGCCAAAATCATGACACAACTTGACATCCTATCCAAAAATGTCTTGGGGGATGATGTCCGTAGTGTCAACGATGTGGAGGTAGGGTGTGCAAATCATGAAGAGATGAAATTTAAAGCCCTATATAATGAGGAGGTAAATTTTCTAGCAAATCAAGGCGAGGGCTATCGTTCAAACTACCCAAGGCAGGGTGGCAACCAAGGTTGGGCTAGAGACGAAGGCTGGAAGGATAGAGATCGTGAATGGAGGGACCAAAATCCAAACTGGATAGATGGGGAGAAGGATAGATATGTGCCTCCCCATAAGCGCCAGAAGCCCAAGGATTTAGAAGGTGGTAGGTCTGAGGATATGCTCTCGCATATCCTCAACAAAGTTGAAAGGTCAAACAAAATGTTGAAAGGGATGAAAGAAGATGTTTCTACCTTTAGCCAGACCGTCACATCCCATTCTGTTTCAATCAAGCAGTTGGAGACCCAGATGGATCATATCTCATCTCACCTAAATCTGAGACAGCAAGGAGGTTTGCCTAGTGATACTATGGCTAACCCCAAGAGCGAGGTTTGAAGGTAGACTTGCGTCGTGCCGCGATGTTAACTAAGACGCTTTTTGGGAGGTAACCAAAAACCCCTTTAATTGCTTTTTTTTATTTCTTGGTAAAATAATGGTGTGTTGTTTGTACAGGTTAAAGTATGAGAAGTGTTCGAAAAAATGAAGAATGGCAAGCAATAGATCCAGTCAGTGAGTTGTCGAAGGGGTCAATGAATCCGACCTTATCCGTCATTTGACTCAAGACATCGTCAACATTGGAGTTTGTAAAACTCGGCGATCTTTGGAAATTATTGGCGAACCGCCGACCATGTCGGCGATCACGATAGAAACCACCGTTTGGACCCCCCGTAAACCAAAGGTCCTGTAAATTTCGGTGAAAAAACTAAACTGTTGGCGCTCTGCCGAGTGAGTAGGCGAGCTTGACTAATGTCGCCAAGTGGGCGAAAACTGGACGGTCTTTCAGCCAAAGGTTTAAAAAATTTCAACTTCATTCCTTTCCTCACTTTTTCACCTTCCCAAACTCACACCTGCACTCCAGTTTTATATTACCTACATTTTCGGAGTATTTTGGTTGAGTGATTTGTGCTTCGAGTCAGATTACAGTGCTTCCTAGCATCTCAATATCCATTTGATCAGTACAAAAGGTTATTGTCCCGTACCCCATAACTATCTTACAAAATTATATTAATTTACAAAGTGTGATCTTGTCAAAATCTGCTAAACCTTCATGATTGGGCATAATTGCTTATGAGTCAATTTTTTTCGATAACCACGCCTTTATTGCCTAAACTGTGAAATCTTGTTCTCCATGCATCCAGTGGAGTTAATGAGTGATGGGTGGTATTCGTATGTTATGGGTCTCGGTCGAATTTGTGCTTTTTGTGCTTAAATTGTGTTTTCGAGGGTTCCGAAAAAGATTTTTAGAAGTTAGGTCAAAAGTAGGCACGTTGGGTCATTCGGCGAGCTATGACGAGCTCGCCGAACTATTCCACGATTCGCCTAATTACCCTATCTCACCCATTTTATCATGCTTTATTTGTTGTGGCATCTGAAACATTCGGCGAGAAGTATGAGGTCGCCAAGAGCACTCCGCGACTCACTGAAAGTCTTCTAATTCCCCCTTTGTCTGTGATCTTAGGCATATTTATATGCCTAAGTTGTCAATATTTGCCCATGAGTCGATTAGATTGAAGGATGATCTCTAGTCTTTAGCTTATTTTGTGGTGTAACTTGTGATGATTGTGCACTTACACACATGATTAGTTGTTTCAGGAACTCTCAAAGGATTTGGAGTCAACTTGAAGAAAAGAGATATAAAAGAGCATGAAAAACGGCTAAGGATGAAGGCCCCAGGGCCAGGCGCACTGCTAGGCGCGAGGTGCCAAGGGCCAAGTTTCAGAGAGGCCTCTCAGGCGCTCTGAGAGGCGCGACGCGCTAGGGTGTAGGCTTCAGAGGCAAGTTGTAGGCACGATGGCATGCGCGACACGCCAAGGAGAGGTTGACTTTTCCAGTGAAAATACAACTAAATAGGCCTCCTTGTTGGTTGAGGATTGGGTCTTAGTTTTTGTAACTATTATAAATAGACCCCTAGGGTTCATTATTAAGTGTTGGACGTTTGTTGAGTGTGCAAGAGCAAGAATTCACGTTTGTAATCCTTTAACTCTTCTATTCTTCAGAATTTTGTATAAACGTTTATCTATTATTGATTTCTAATAGCATGAGTAGCTAACCGCCTTAATTCTGGGGCTGTAGCTATGAATTATGTGTTGAATGTTTGAGGTGTTATGAATTGATTTTCGATTGTCAATCCAAATTACTTCTATATTCTTGTTTTACTATTTTATGCCTGCGCACCATAGAATAAATCTAGTGTCTAATCGTAAAATCGAAAGAGAAGGAATTAGATAGACTAGAGGATATAGAGAGCTCAGTCCACCCATTAGATTGAGGTGATTAGTGTTCAGGAGTGACGCCCAGACGAACACCTTACTTGGTTACGAAATAGGATGAAATATAAATGTTGGCCAGTTAGTTTATCTATCCCCGCTCAACGATGTAGTTAGATGGCTAACTGGGGTAGGCGGCGAGAGGCGAACCACCTGGACCATACTATTAAACCTATAAACCAGTAATTTGACAAATGAAGTGAATTCTAAGCTAATGATATGATGCATGATATTCAATGTATGATGCAGCCCTAGAGTTGTTTTAAAACTTTCTTGAAACATATTAACAAAGTCGGTCACTATAGGTTACTTTTATTTAGTGCATAATTATTAGTAGTTACTTAACTAAATCATCAACTCTTGAAAATTTATTTGGTTACTTTTAGTTGTAGAGTTAAGTGAATATAAGTTGATCATAAGTCCCTTGGGAACGATAACTCGTTTCTTAAATAATCTATACTACTTGTGTGACTACGTACACTTGCGTGTATTTTGGAGAGCAACAAGTTTTTGGCACCGCTGCCGGGGATTTAGAAATTGATTTATATTCAATCTTCTTAAGTCTATACTTAATATACTTAGATATTAATTACTTGATCTTAGCTTGTGTATTGCAGGTACTTGATTTTCAGGTTTGGCTCAGAAATGAGATCTTGTCGAACCTTACAACGAACTGGAAAGAGTTTTATGCCAGCGCAGAAAAATGAACCAGGGACGCCTAGGAGAATTGGGGTTAGGTATTCCGGGAAACTTTGATGATGATAATCAAGAAAACGTGAATAACCCGGAAAATGTGAATAACCCATGGAACCCAAATAACCAAGGAGTACTGCCAGTTGTTCCCGCAAGACCAGTCTGTGATGTGGCAGTCCCACTTACAGCCAACTTGGCATCCATTATTAGGAAACCTTCACCGGGGGGTAGATTTGAACTAAAGGAGAGAATGGTACAGATCCTCCATACTAATGGGCAATTCACTGGTCTTCCCCACGAGGATCCTCAAATCCATCTTAGGACCTTCATAGACATCACCAATTCATACATCCCAATTGGAGTCTCATCAGACTTTGTAAGGTTGACTTTGTTCCCATACTCATTGTTAGGAGACGGAAGACGTTGGTTAGGCTCTGAGCCACCAAACTCCATCACCACTTGGGATGATCTAGCAAAGAAGTTCATGAGTAGATTTTCTCCATCCAAGAAAACTACGAAGTTAAGGGGGAAGATAATAAACTTTGTTCAAAAACAAGGGGAAGTCATGTACCAAGCATGGGCACATTTCAAACAAATGTTGATTGCTTGCCCAAACCACATGCAAACCAATGAGGTACTTGCTCACACTTTCTTTGAAGGCTTAGATTATAATGCTCGTTCTCTTCTTAATAGTGCAGCAGGTGGACAAGCCCTATCCATAACAAGTGAAGAGTTCTTCGCCCTACTTGATAAACTTTCAGAAGGAAAACAAGGGTATGAGGGGGAAATGTCTAGAACCCCCACCCAAAAGGCTGCAGGGATCTTAGATGTAGATCAAGCTACTGCCATAAATGCCAAATTTGATGCAATGCAACATAACATTTCATTGCAATTTAAACAAATAGCTCTAAATTAGGCTTCGGTAAACGTAGTACAATAGGAAGCAAATTGGTGTGAGGTATGTGGTACTGGAACTCATGAAACCGAACAATGCGAGGCAAACCCGGATTCCGTAAACTATGTGGGTAATGCGCAAAGGGGTGGAGTGCAACAAAATTATGGTAATACTTACAACCCTAGTTGGAAGAACCATCCTAACTTCTCATGGGGTGGGAACCAAAACCAAAATCAGGCGAAATGGATTAACCAATACCGTTCTCAAGGGGCTAGGCAACAATACTACAATCCTATCCAAAGCTCAAATTCTAGTGCACCAAAAGGGGGGATGACAAATGAAGATCTATTTCAAAAGCTCATGATTGAAATAAGGACCAAATTAAATGCTAGAATAGATAAGCAGGATGAGAACATTAGAAACATCCAGATGTCTCAAATGAGTTTAGAGAAACAAGTTGCGCAAGTGGCAAATTCTTTGAACTTGTGTCCCCAAGGCGGGCTGCCTGGTGATACTGAGCCAAATCCAAAGCAATTTCATGCGGTAAGTACTAGAAGTGGGTTGCAATTAGAGGAACTAGCTCCTAAGAAAAGAGACATTGAGGTATCAAACAAAGAAAATAAGGTGGAAGAGGTAGTAAAAAGCTCCAATATTGAGGTACCCGTTCCTCAAAAGAAATTACCACCTCCATTTCCACAGAGGCTAAAAAAGTAGAATGAAGATGAATGCTTTGGTAAGTTTCTTTCTCTCCTTAAACAAGTTCACATTAATCTACCTTTGTTTGACATTTTGCAGGGTATCCCGAAGTATGCTAAATACGTGAAGGATATAGTGGCCAGCAAGAGGAGACTCACTGAATATGGAACTGTAGCACTTACTGAGGAGTGCAGCTCAAGGATCCAAAACAGACTACCCACAAAGTTAAAAGATCCGGGTAGTTTTACTGTGCAGATTACAATTAGGCAAAGTGTTCATGCCCGGGGGTTGTGTGATTTGGGGGAAAGTATAAATTTAATGCCTCTATCTTTGTATCAAAAGCTTGGGTTAGGTAGTCCAAAGCGAACCACTGTTATTCGCATACTTGCAGATAGATCCATTGCTAGGCCAGAGGGGGTGGTAGAAGATGCGTTAGTGCAAGTAGGTTCATTGATTTTTCCGGTAGATTTTGTGGTCTTAGACTTTGAACCAGATTCTGAAGTTCCATTCATTTTGGGACGACCTTTCTTGGCCATGGGTAAGGCATTGATTGATGTAACATCTGTTTAACTAACCATGAGGGCACATGATAAGGTAAAGGTATTTGATGTTTACCGCGCTTTAAAATTACCTTTTATTTATGAAGAGTTGTCTTCTATTATTGTGGTTGATTGCATAGTAGAGTCACAGTTAGTTTTGCCCGAAGACCCCTTAGAAAGAGTGTTAGTGGGTCAACAGTTAGAGGGAGATGCTGAAGCAATCATGCTTAAATCTAGCAGTAGTAGAAACTCGTATGACTCAAGTGGAGTCCTTAGATCGCGAGTTAGGGCCCCTTCCAAAACCATCAATTGAAGATGCTCCTAAGTTGGAGCTAAAAGCCTTGCCTGCTCACCTAAGGTATGCTTATTTGGGTACTAATGAAACTTTGCCTGCTATACTTTCTGCAAAATTGTCTGATTTATAGGTTGAGGCGGCATTGAAAATCTTGAAGTGGAGGAAGAAAGCAATTGGATGGCAAATCGCTGATATTCATGGGATTAGTCCGGCATTATGTATGAACAGAATTTACATGGAAGATGATCACAAACCAAGTGCACAACATCAACGACGTCTAAATCCTTTGATGAAAAAAGTGGTAATAAAGGAAGTGATAAAATGGTTAGATGTTGGGGTTGTTTACCCAATCTCTGATAGTAAGTGGGTAAGTCCGGTGCAATGTGTTCCCAAGAAGTGAGGTATGACTGTGGTAAGGAACAAAAATAATGTGTTAATTCCTACTAGAACAGTGACTGGGTGGCGAATTTGTATAGATTACCAATGATGCTACTCGGAAAGATCACTACCCCGTTCCCTTTATTGATCAAATGTTTGACAGGTTAGCAGGGGAGGACTACTATTGTTTCCTAGATGGCTATTCAGGTTACAACCAGATCTTGATTGCACCCGAGGATCAGGTGTTCATGGACGATTTCTCCGTGTTTGGGAAGTCTTTTGAGGTATGTCTCTGAAATCTTAATAGAGTACTTGCTAGATGTGATGACACTAACTTGATTTTAAACTCGGAGAAGTGTCATTTTTTAGGTAAAGAGGGGATAGTGTTGGGGCACAAGGTGTCTAAATCTGGGTTGGAGGTTGATAAGGCTAAAGTAGAAGTTATTGAAAAATTGCCCCCTCCCATTTCTGTAAAAGGTGTGCGTAGTTTTCTTGGTCATGGAGGTTTTTACAGGAGATTCATCAAGGATTTCTCCAAGATAGCAAGTCCCATGTGCAGCCTTCTGGAGAAACAGGTGAAGTTTGACTTTGATGAGATGTGCTTGAAAGCTTTTGAGATGCAGAAGAAGAACTTAATTGAGGCTCCCATCTTAATTGCCCCTAATTGGGAATTACCATTTGAACTCATGTGTGATGCAAGCGATGTAGCAGTGGGTGCAGTGTTGGGACAAAGAAAGAATAAAGTGTTCCACTCAATCTATAATGCAAGCAAGACCCTTCACTCTACTCAAGTGAATTACATAGTGACTGAGAAGGAGATGCTGGCCGTAGTGATCGCCTTCGACAAGTTCAGATCGTAGTTGGTAGGTACTAAAGTTATTGTTTTTATTGACCATGCAGTTATTAGGTACCTATTGAACAAGAAAGATGCTAAACCAAGGCTGATTCAATGGATATTAGTTCTCCAAGAATTTGTCACGACCCAAGCCTAGGGCCTAGACGTGACCGGCGAATGGGGAACCCGAAGGAACCCCAAACAAGCCTCCTAGCGTATCATTACACATCCTTGGTCACGGAAGCAATTAAAATGACCATAAGCGATAAGCATAATTAAGAGGGGAATCGGGACTAAGGGAGAAAGAGAAACAAAAATAAGAACGATACAAAAATACCATAGATGAGTCAAGCTCAAGCATAATACACAACTTGTCCAACACCACCTCTAAACATGAGTACTTAGCGGGGGCCAAGACAAACTACCGGGCTCACCCTCATAGTCAAAACATAACTAAAAAGAAAAAAAGTCTTATACATAGCAAAAGATCATGAGCAACGTCCCCGGAATGGAGGACTCACCAATAACCTTGATAGAAAATCGTATTAGCCACGCGGAGGACGAGGGTCAAGCGGTGCTCCGGTCCCTACATGGTGACATCATGTAGGCATAGAGTATGCGTTAGTACGTTTGAATGTACTAAGTATATGGGATGCAATGCAATGCTACAATAGATGGACATCATAGGAAAATGCATAATAATACCCGTTAGATAGCACATTAATGAAACGATATATATATAATGACGCTTACATAAAAATCATATTTAGTGGGACATAGTACATATGTGGTGAGTGACCATCAATATAGTATTTCCAAGGCCTACCACCCCCTTGGAGAGGCGAAAGAGGTACAAACCCCTCAATGTGGTTACCCGGGCCTACCACCCCCCGAGCTAGGGACCAAGGTACAAACCCCTCGATATGGTTATACGGGCCTACTACCCCCCGTACTAGGCAACCAAGGTACCAACCCCTCGATACGGTTATACGGGCCTACTACCCCCCGTACTAGGCAACCAAGGTACCAACCCCTCGATACGGTTATACGGGCCTACTACCCCCCGTACTAGGCAACCAAGGTACCAACCCCTCGATACGGTTATACGGGCCTACTACCCCCCGTACTAGGCAACCAAGGTACCAACCCCTCGATACGGTTATACGGGCCTACTACCCCCCGTACTAGGCTTGGTCAACTCACAACACGTATATAGAGAAAATCATATACATGTGTCCATTTCATCATAATTTCAATAATTATATAATCATCCGACTCATAGGACGTACATTGGACCTTCCATTTCATAAGAATTCTATAAATGGCATTTTATCAAACATATGGTGGGCTACTTGTTCATGTAAATAAAATCATGTGTTTCAAGAGTACTAAGTCCAACCAATTTCAAAATCCATATAAAACAGCCCACCAACAACATACATATATATATCAACCTTCATAATTTGATCATGGAAGCATGCAAACCATAAACATCACATAATAATTCCATTTCATGATAATATGCAAGAATAGACCATAATAGGATGTGTAATGTGTAGTAATAATTCCATAATTCAAGAGTTCATAAATGATCATAAGGACCCATAAACTTGAAGTAAAATAGAGGATAAATGGTTGGACTTGTGGAAAGGAAGGTTTCCACAATCAACCCACATACCTCAACTTTGGAGAATTCTTGATGAAGATTGGAATGGAGAATTGCTTGAGATTGAATCTTGAATCCGGAATTAAAGCTTGGGATCCTTGAATTTGGTTGATGATCTTGGTGGAATTTTTGGAGAGGGTTTAGAGAGAGTTTTTGGATGTTTTGAAGTTAAATGACTAAGTATGGATATGTCCCCTTTTTATAAAAACGTCCCAACACTTAGAAAAAAAATTGAGGCGGGTGAACAGTGTTTTCGGCTACTGGAATTTGCATTTTCTGCCGGACAGGTTTTACGAAAATGGTCATAACTCCTTCATCCTAACTCGGAATGAGGCGAAACAAATTGCGTTGGAAAGCTAACTCACAGAGCTTTAATTTTGATAGTTTGAGCTCCTTCCAGTTCCTTGTGTGCTGAGAGATATGCCCCTTTAAAGTTGACCCTCAAAATCGCATTTTTTTGCGATTTTCAAATTTTGATACGGTTGTTCTAAAATTCGGGTTAGACTCATTTCCCACTCAATTTGACCCCCTGAATAAGAATATGAAGTCGAATTTCCGAAATCATGCACGGATTTTGAGATATATGGAAATTACAATTATAGGTGTTTCCGAAGCACATTTTCGGGCATTTTTGGGGTCGTTTCAATATCCCCCCCTTGGGGACATTCGTGCCCGAATGTGAAAGAAGCGTACATG
>NW_006239065.1:445001-507165 GCF_000226075.1 Solanum tuberosum
GGCCTTTCCAGTTCCTTGTGTGCTAAGAGATATTCCCCTTTAAAGTTGACCCTGAAAATCGCATTTTTTGCGATTTTCGAATTTTGATACGGTTGTTCTAAAATTCGGGTTAGACTCATTTCCCACTCAATTTGACCCCCTGAATAAGAATATGAAGTCGAATTTCCGAAATGATGCACGGATTTTGAGATATATGGAAATTACAATTATAGGTGTTTCCGAAGCACATTTTCGGGCATTTTTGGGGTCGTTTCAGAATTTGACCTCAAAATCAAGGATAGGAAGGGTACGGAGAATCAAATAGCAGATCACTTATCTAGGTTGGAGGATTTTTCACATGTGAATGAAGGTGAGAAAATCCGGGAAGAGTTTTCGGATGAACAAGTAATGGAATTGGATATCTCTCAAGTGCTATGGTATGCAAACATAGTGAATTTGATAGTAAGTGGTGATTATCCTCCGGGTGCTACCACCCAACAAAACAAAAATCTTAACCATGATGCCAAGTTCTACATTTGGGATGAACCATACTTTTTCAAGCAAGGGGTAGATCGGGTAGTGAGAAGATGCATCCCCGAGTGTGAGGTTCACAAAGTGCTGGAAAGTTGTCATGCTAGCCCATATGGAGGAGAGCGCACAACTCATAAGGTACTACAATCTGGTTTCTTTTGGCCCTCGCTATTTAAAGATTATGTTGCTTTTGTGAAGGGTTGTGATAGATGCCAAAGGTTGGGTACTATTTCAAGACGACATGAGATGCCACTAAGTAACATTCTGGAGGTGGAATTTTTTTATGTGTGGGGTATTGACTTTATGGGTCCCTTCCCACCATCAAGTGGAAACCAATACATTCTTATGGCTGTGGATTATGTTAGCAAATGGGTTGAGGCGGTCGCTCTTCCTTCCAATGACTCAAGGGTGGTGATAAAGTTCATCAAGAAGCACATCTTCACTCGCTTTGGCACGCCAAGGGCAATCATAAGTGATGGAGGTAAGCATTTCATTAACCATCTTGTTAAGAACCTTCTTGCTAAGCATGGTATTCGTCATAAGGTTGCGACAGCTTACCATCCTCAAACAAGTGGCCAAGTGGGGGTGTCGAATAGAGAGGTAAAGAAAATTTTGCAGAAAACGGTGAAATGCAGAGGAAAGATTGGGCTGAGAAGTTGGATGATGCGTTGTGGGCATATCGGACTGCGTACAAGGCACCAATAGGTACCTCTCCCTATCACATAGTATTTGGAAAAGCATATCACCTTCCGGCAGAATTAGAGCATCAAGCTTATTGGGAGATTAAGAAGTGGAACTTGGACCCCGAGCTAGCCAATAAAAAGAGAGTGAACCAACTGCATGAACTTGAGGAGTTTAGGCTCTACGCGTATGAGAATGCCAAACTATACAAAGAAAAAATGAAGAGGTAGCATGACAGGTACATAGTGGCTCGTACTTTCAATCCGGGAGACAAGGTATTACTCTTTAACTCTAGACTAAGGTTGTTCCCCGAAAAACTCAGGTCAAAGTGGAATGGCCAGTTCGAAGTGATTAGAATGACACAACATGGGGCAGTTGAACTTCAAGGTGAGATTGGCCCTACGTTCTTGGTCAATGGGCAAAGAGTGAAGCACTATTTTGGTGAAGATTCGGATCGTGATCGGGAGGTTCTTGAGCTAAATGATGAATGATCCAAGTTGCGTCGTGCCGCGACGTTAAATAAAGCGCTACATGGGAGGCAACCCATGAATAATGTGTAATAGATAGGGAGTTCGTGTTTGAAATTTTGATTTTTAGCATAGTTTTAATTTGTAGAATCTAGGAAGTTCGTTTAGTTCTTAGTTTTAGTTAAATTGTATTTTTCATTCTTTGTAACTTAAGCTTGTAATAGCAAAAACATAAAAAAATAAATCTGGAGCCAGGCGCACTGGCTAGCGCATCGCGACTGGCATCGAACGTCAGAGAGTGATTTTTTGGATAAGAGTTTCATCCGACCGAGTATCTCTCCATGGGGGGCTCCACTCTTGTTTGTTAGAAATAAGGATGGTTCTCTCCTTATGTGTATACACTATCGGCACTTGAACAAGATTACCGTTAAGGATAAGTATCCTCTCCCAAGGATAGATAAATTGTTTGACGAACTTCAAAAAGTGAGTTACTTTTCCAAGATTGACCTTCGGTCGGGTTATCACCAATTGAGAGTGAACAAAGATGACATTCTGAAGATGGATTTTCGGAGTCGGTATGGTCATTATAAGGTTTTGGTAATGTCATCTGGTTTGACTAATGCTCCGGCGGCATTTATGGATTTGATGAATAAGGTGTTTAGACAATACCTTGACATATTTGTGATTGTATTCATTGATGATATATTGATTTATTAGATAAGTGAGGATGATCACATCAATCATTTGAGGATTGGGTTGCAAGTCCTCAAGGACCAACAACACATTGTGAAGTTTAACAAATGCGAGTTTTGGTTAAGGTACGTGGTTTTCTTGGTCATATTGTTTCATATAAGGGTATTGAGGTAGATCCTAAGAAGACGTATACGATTAAGAATTTTCCTAGACTCCTATCCCCTTTAGATATTAGAAGTTTATTGGGTTTGGCTTCTTACTACAGAAGGTTTGTTGAGGGGTTCTCTTCGATTGCCTCTCCATTGACAACATTGACTAATAAAAAGGCTAAGTTCATATGGTCTGAATCATGTTAAAAGGCCTTTCAGGAATTGAATAATAGACATACTTCTGCTCCGGTGTTGACTTTACCAGAAGGGACTGATAGTTTTGTTGTTTATTGTGTTAACTCAAGAATTGGGCTAGGATGTGTACTGGTGAGAAATGGGAAAGTGATTTCCTATGCTTCAAGGGAACTTAAGATTTATGAGAAGAATTATCCTACCCATGACCTTGAACTAACAACGGTTGTATTTGATCTTAAGATCTGGAGACATTATTTGTATGGTGTTCATGTCGAAGTCTTAGCGACCACAAGAGCTTGCAATATGTGTTTAATCAGAAGGATCCGAATCTTCGCCAAATGAGATGACTTAAATTATTGAAAGACTATGACATGAGTGTTCTCTATCACCCCGGTAAGGCGAACGTGGCGGTGGATGCTCTTAGTCATTTATTGATGGGTAGTGTTGCTCACATTGAAGATGATAAGAAAGAGTTAGTTTGATATGTTCATCGATTGGCCCGATTGGGTGTGTGGTTAGTGGACTCTACTAAGAGTGGTGTTGTGGTTTACAATAGTTCAGAATTGTCTTTTGTGGCTTATGTGAAGCAAGGTCTTGATCCAACTTTGGTTGAATTAATTGAAGCGGTGCCTAAAAAGTCCGTAAATGCTTTCTCCTAATGGGGAAGATAGAGTACTTAGATATAAAGGTCGTTTGTGTGTTCCCAACATAGATGACTTGAGATTGAAGATTTTAGCAGAAGTCTATATTTATTGATATTCCATTCACCCGGGAGCAACCAAGATGTACTGTGTTTTGCGGGAGATCTATTGGTGGAATGGGATGAAGAAGGATATTGCGGAATTTGTGGCTAAGTATCCCAATTATCAACAAGTGAAGGTTGAGCATAAAAAACTATAAGGTTTATCCGAAGACAATAGAATTCCTACTTGGAAGTGGGAAGATCTGAATATGGACTTCATTGTTGTCTTTCCTTGCACCCAGAGGCAACATGACTCAATTTGGGTTATAGTAGATAGAATGATGAAATCAGCTCAATTCATTCCCGTCAAGATTTCTTATTCGGTGGAGGGCTATGCTAAATTGTTCTTGAGGGAAATGGTAAAGTTGCATGGAGTTCATTTAACTTGGTACTCGTGTTTAACTTAGTACGACCTTTCATCCGCAAACCAATGGGCAAGCGGAGCGTACTATCAAAACTTTGGAAGATATGTTGAGAGCTTGTGTGATAGATTTCAAGGGTAATTCGGATGATCACTTGCCTTTGATTGAATTTGCCTACAACATTAGCTATTACTCAAGTATTGGTATTGCTCCATTTCAGGTATTATATGGCAGGAGGTGTAGATCTTCTATAGGCTGGTTTGAATTGGGCGAAGTCGCTGTGATAGGACCTGAGTTGGTACATGAGGGCATTGAGAAAGTTTTGATTATTAGAGAAAGTTTAAAAATGGCTCAAAGTCTACAAAAGTCCTATGCCGATGTTAGAAGAATATATCTTAAGTTTGATGTGAATTATTGGGTTTTACCTAAAAATTTCACCCATGAAGGGTGTAATGAGGTTTTGTAAGCAAGGGAAGCTTAGTCCCCTATATGTAGGCCCATTCCAGATTTTGACACATATTGGTAAGGTTTGCCTATCAACTTTAATTGCCTAATGAATTTATATAGTGAATGCAGTTTTCCATGTCTCCTTTTTGAAGAAATGTGTTGGTGATCTTGCAACTATAGTCCCCCTAGAAGATTTGGAAGTTAAGGAGAATCTTTCATATGAGGAAGTACATGTTGAGATTTTAGACCGGCAAGTCTAGAAGTTGAGAAATAAAGTAGTTGCTTCCGTGAAAGTTTTGTGAAGGAATCAGTTCATTGAGGGTGCTACTTGGGAGGCCGAGGCCGATAAGATGTCCCGTTATCCTCATCTCTTTCCTTCTACCCCTACTCTAGCCTAAGGTATTTAGTTCCTTATGGTTTACTCTTTTGGTGTCATGTATCTTAGATTTTCCCATGATTTTCTTATTTATGTATGTTCATGAAAAAGCTTAAGTTTTGAGAAAAAGAGTCAATTTGATTGATTTCTAGATGTTTATGTGCATTTGAGTGTAAGTTGCATAAAGACTTCATGATATGAATTTTTGAACATGCTTTAGCTTGAAGATGATGTTTTCTCCTTTGATACGTGCATTTATATAATTAAATGCATGTTGTCCTATTAGATTTAAGTTCCTACCCTCCTTATGATGTCTTGAATCTTATTCGAGTACGAATGATTCCAAGGGGGAGATAATGTAAGACCTTAGATTCGAGAAGACAGGAAAAAATTCAGTTTTCAAAAATCTGGTGCGAGTTCCGACCGTGCCATTCACGGCCCGTGGAACAACCCATGGACCGAAGGGCAAGTCCGTGGTTTACTGGTCTAGTTTTCCCAAAATGTTAAGTTTTCTATATTTTTCAATGGTTCACCAGGACTATCCATGGTCCAATGTACGAGCCGTAGGTAGCTCTCGTAGGTGAGTCCTACACTTAGAGAAATTTTATAGGACAAAGTTAGGACCTACGGCAGTGACCCATAGCCTGTAGATGGGACCACGGTCCCTAGGTATGACCCGTCATTTGATGGTCCAGAGTCCAAGTCTCTGAGACCATCGACGGTTGACTAGGACGGTCCGTAGGTCAACCGACGGACCGTAGGTTGTCACTATCGTTTGGTCGGCAATTATTTTAAGAGGGACTTTTGTGTCTTTTTCTAATTATTTTAGCCTAATACTATGTCATTTTACCCTAGAGAAAAACCCCTATATAAGCATGTTTAACCTCAAAATTCCCCAATTGAAATCATTCTTTCAAATTTACAAAAGAAGAGCAAGTCTTACTTTCTAATATTTCTCTCTATATAAAGCTTGAAAAAGAAGGGTCCAACCGAGGGGTTCAAGTCAATTATCCAATTCCACAATTGAAGTTAAACAAGTGGCATTGAGGTATGATAGTTTTCATCCATGGATCCCTTTTCACCACGGAGTTCCCAAATTCTCCAATTTACAAAGTTAGAATTCCCCAATTGAGTTAGAGTTTTTTTTCATGTCACGGGTTCCTTTAAATATTGATTTATTCGATTGTTTTATGATCTATCAAGCATGAGTTGATATAATTACTTGATTTTATGATGAATTTCTATGAGCCCATGTTTTCTCTATATTGATGATTGAAAATTGTTTTGAACCATGAAAGGTGAATTATGGAATTATGCATGTTCTTATGAAATTGATGTAAATATTTTAAGGATGCTTTGAGAGTGAAGTATCAATGATGTTGTAATTGTTGTGTTGTAGAAAGGATTTCTCATATACACATTAAAGCATGATTGTGAAAGGTTTTCTCACATAATAAAGGTTCTTAGGCTTGAAAGGTCTTCTCACCTAAAATGAACCAATATTAAGGAGTTATTCTAATGTTAAGGCAATCGGTGATTACCCATGCTCTCTAATTTAAAGATAAGAGGAGATTACTCATGTCACAGGATGTAAACAAAAGAGGCTATTACCCATGTTCCTTCAAAAGATAAGATGAATATTATTAAGAACTATTCTATGGAAATTAAGCTTAGTACCGAGTGGGCAAGTGGTGATTACTTGTGTCCCATAAACTATGTTCCATCATATGATTGTCTAGATAAATATTAGCTAGTGGATTCATATAAGCTAGAAGTTCATGGTCCTTACCTTGGCAAGTAGGACAACCCTTTTTTAGTGGGGGAGACACCAGATTCCATGTTATTAGCTCACATGGTCTTACATGTCGGTTAAGGCTACTTCCCACAAGAAACTAAGATGAACTAAGGTTAGTTCAAGAAGTATCGTACGTATGTTAAGATGATGTTCACTTGCTTTGATCATAGTTTACGACTTATGTTTCCTAACATTCAAGATTTATATTTTAGCTTCATCATTGCATGCTCTTGAAAATGTCCCTTTTTAACATGAATTTATATGTTTTTATTAATGGCTATCATACTTTGTAGATGTTTGTACTAACGGATACTCTTGCCTACATTTTCCCAATTTACGGTCCGACAGTGAGGGCTCCCACTTTCGTGGCTAGAGTTCTTTGAGGAGATTTCAAGTTTTGGTGAGTCCTCATACATCGAGGACTGGACATTTATTGTTTTCAGTCTCTCCTTACTTTTCAATTTTGGAGCATGATGTATGGGCTATGCCCAGATTTATTCTTATGTACTAGATGGATTTGAAATGATGTTTAGATTTCCGTTTTTCTTTAGAAAACCCTTATATACTGAAACTTTCTTTTAATTTGTTTATTCTATTTCTTGAATGATGAAAGCTAAGTGGCTTGCCTGCGGCCTCTCAGGGTCTTATACACCATGTTACGCCTAAGGGCTACCTTGGGTCGTGACACAGGGTGACAACTTTCTTAAGGGCAAATCATCAAATAGTGCAGAACTTAGTGATAAATGGGGGAAATCTGAGTACCCATAGGTAGAAAAGCATATAGTTGGATAGTAATTGTTGGAGGAAACTCATATTTGTTGTGCATGTTGGATTTGGATGTGATATTTAGGAATTGGGTTAAAACTTCCTGTTCAGCGAGCTTTTCTGAGCCCACCAAGGAAGTTAGCAAATCAGCGAGTAATACCCACCTCGCTTACCTTAGCTGGTGCATGGCCTTAGGTACTGTTCCATTTAGTGGGCTTGTCTTAGTACCGCCGAACCTATTGGGCATATTACTAAGTGGGAGAGAAAATCACCTTTCATACCTATGTCATTCCTTTTTGAACATTCAGTTTTGGCAGACGTGTCTTAGCTCGCAAAAACCAGCTCGGCGAATTGGCACTGCTTCCGCCTTGTGTGCCTGAGCCCTTAGTATTTTTCTACTCTTCATTTCAAAAAGCTCACCGGAACTTGCTGATCCTATTAGGCGATACTCCTTCCCATTAGGCGAGCCCGAATACTATTTTAAAGCTTTATTCAAAGTGCTTTTGATTTTGACTAACCTTAACTACTCTTCTTCTTTAGTATATACCATGTAAGTCATGGCAAGATCGAAAGATAAGAATGTGTTATACTCAGATAGTGAGTCAGACAGAGAGGCTATTTCTCCTCATATGACTCTCAAAAGACACATGGCCTCACTTTTAATGAACTATCTGAATCTCCAAATCACCGACAAGTTTCTGTCCCACAACCATTTACCCAAGATAGTGTACAACGTAGGGTGGTGAGGAAGAGGGTGGAAATTAGATCCAAGTTGGTTCATCCCTCATCTGCATAGATATAGAATTCGAGAGGTCTCCCTATTATATATCCAAGAACATTGAATAGGCTTAAAGCGGCAGGATAACAGACCATACTTGAAGAGAGACGACTATGCATATATGGAGTGGTGAGCGATTACCCAGCCATCAGGGATACAATTCAGTTTCATTGGTTCGAAGGCTTTACAAAAGCCAAGAGACCATACATCCCTTCTTCGGTGAGGAAGTTTTACGCAGCATATGCTCATGCTCTTCCGAAGAAGAGAAAGGGTACAATTTTGAAGCCACATAAAGAAGTGTAAGTGAGAGGGAAGAAAATATGGTGCAACGCATGAGCTATTAATACTGCCCTAAATATATCGACATATGCAAATTATTAGTATTCATTCCAGATGCACCACGATTTTGACTCTCTAAAGGGTTGACTAGCACTCTTGATCTCTCATTCTTCTCCTTCTTGGATGGTGGATGGTGCAAAGACTGAGAAGAAAGATTTAAATGTGGTGGCCAAATATTGGTTTGGCCTTATTAGCAGTAACCTGATGCCTTTGAAGAATAAGTCGACTTTTCACCATGACAAGGCGGTAATTGTGGGAACCATCGATTGAGAGCACATATATGTCAATGTCATTCTAGATGTAGAGATGCTTATAAGGCCTAGGCAGGAGCACATATCACTCCCATTTCAAATGTTGATCAGAAAGTTAATCGAGAGGGAAGGAGTCCCTATTAGGGCTACTATAGATGTGATAGTCAGATCAGCCTCATCAAGTGCTATCCAGAGGATCGAAGCAGAATTCTTGAGAGATGATAGGGCTCGGAGAAATTCGTTACCACAAGACTCCACTATAGTGGTCGACCCTGCCAGATTGACACATGAGAAGAGCACACCTGGTCCTTTTGTGGAGTAGGCCGGTATTTCTATTTCTTGATCTATTGGTGGCTTTTCAGATTCCACTACTGCATATGTACCTTCTACTTCTGTGACTGCTGCTAATGTGAGGCCTCCCCCTTCTCATGTTGTCCTTCCTTCCTTGACCTAGGCACTTATAAATCATATGGACAGTCTTGCCCCATCAACAAATATGTATGGTGCCCGAATTTAGAAGGACTTGCCCCAACTCGTTGATCATGCTATCTAGAATGCCTTTGCTCGTCTAACTGAGCGGATGTCTAAGTATGAGAGGACGATTGAGGGCCACACTCTGAGATTAGATGATTTTATTGCAATGATAGCAACGTTGGAGAAGGTTGACGGCAGTTCTAGTGCACTCGACACCGTTAGAGCTGAGGTTTCCACGTTAAGGGATGAGTTTGTCCAGATTCAATTTGTGGACATCTCGACACTTTGGGGCAATATTCCCCTTTGAGATGTTGTTCCCCTGCACCTAAGATTGCCTAGTGTTTCATCTTCATCTATGCCTAATGTTGTTGTAGATGTGGATGCTAAGGACGAGTAATTAGATGAAAAGACTGATGAGGAGGGATTTATAGAGGACGAGCAAGGTATTATTGAGACCCTAACAGATATGCAAGACACAGAAGAGGCCATCCTTCTGGCTAACCTGGAGAGGTCCCTTCAACAGACTACAAAGATAGGGTCTAGTGGAGTCACTCAAGACTATACGACATTTCCCATTATTGAGACGGGCATTGATGCCCAAGCCGAGCCTTTCTTTCTTTCTCCTGTGGGCATCGATGCCGCTACATAAGGTTTCTCCACTAGAGACCCAGGATGGGAGTGTTGCATAGGCATAGCATGTTAGGGAGATCCTATATTTCAGCCTCCTAGTATTTCATTTATTTATCATTGAGGACACTACTTTTAATTTTTGTTGGGGTGAGGGCCTTCGTGCAAATATTCACATTTTGTTTGTATTTTGTCATTGTGTCTTTTAAACTTTTGTAGTTAATGTTTTGTTTATGTTAGTGTGCTTTTCTATTGGGAAATGTGTCTCTTTACTTCAATTTTTATTGTCTCTTGATGAATGCAACCCCAATGAATTTTTAAATACCGTACTGTTTATGGTTTTCATTGATATGATTTCAAAATCAATTTTGCTCAATACAGATGTCTTTTATAGTACTCATGATTAGCATGATGCGTAGTGTTGGTGTTGTATGAATGAAATTGATGTGGTTACACTTTTGAATGATCCCATTGACTCTCTTACAGACTAGTTGTGTTTTGATGTGAGCGTTCTAATGAACATCGCATGTACGCTTTTGATCTTTTCGAGATGTGCTAAATGAGTGTAGTTTTAACTAGCATGTGTGGTGATATTTTACTAGAAAGCATGCATGTGGAGTCCTAGAATATGCCTTGTTAGTCCAAGACTGTGAACCTTGTTGAATGTGAGACATGATCTTGGGCAAAAATTCAATGAGGGAACCAAATTGTTCATAAACCATTGTGATTACCTTGTGAGGGTGTGGAACCTTTTTTGCCCCATTTGAGCCTAATCTATTTGTTATCAACCAAAAGAAAGCCTTTGAACCAAATTGTTTGTACCTTCTCACCTAAAATCCTTTTTGAAGCATTGTGATACTTGAATTTCCAACTTAGGCAAAAAATGTAAATTGGGTGTGTGGAAAGGAAGGATGAACGAAAGCCGAGTAAAGGGAAAGGAAAGATGAGATGAGGCTCTACCTTGAAAGTGAAAAAAGAGAGAGATAGAGAGAAAAAATGAGAGAAAAGTGAAAATAAAAAATGGGAGTACATGAAATAAATGGGGATTCCAAATAAATTTAGGGTTGATTTCTCAATTGAAAAAGAATAAAAAGAACTTGAGAAGAGGTGATGATGATTTCAACAATGCTTTGAAAAGGTAAATTCATTGATCTAAATTGACCATGCCTTAACCCTCAACCCCATTTTAAGCCCAAAAGACCCTTCAGAACTTGCATGAACTAAGTTGTGTTTTGATTGAAAGATATAGGAAAACCTATGGGATAAAGATTAAATGTATTTCTATGTTGAGAGAGTGAGAGTTGCATTGAGTCCTTACACCTTCGTTGAAATTATTTTGTGAGAGCATGAAATCATTTTTGATGTGAGGGCATTTGAATGCATTTGTTGAAACATGTTCTTGCATTAGAAAAGAAGCTATAGTGAGCTTCAGCTTGTGTTCAGACTAGCTAGTAATCATTTGAAGTTTTTAATCATGATTTAGGTAACATGCTATTAAGAGTATTCTTGATATCACACGTATATGCTAGCTCTCATTGAGTACTGTTGTAGATACCCTTGTGAGCTTATTGTGTTCTTGATTAACTTGAGGAAAAGTAAAAGTTTAAGTTGGGAGTGTTGATGAGTGGTAGATTTGCACTTATTTAAGGTCCATTTAGCTCAATATTTACTGTCCTCAAAGCCTAATTTTGTCTTTTCTAATATTGTCACGACCTAGGGGTACCTCCTAGACGTAACATGATGTATAGTACACCAAGAGACCCATACAAGTCACTTAGAATTCATAACATAAGAAATAGAACAATAGAAGTCAAACAACATTTCAAGTTCAATAGTTTTATAAAAGAAAAGCGGAAGTATAAAACACTTTGTCTCAATAGCCATCTAATACAATAGAATGAAATTTGGCCTAGCCCATACATCATGTCCAAAAACTAAAATACAATAAGGAAACTAGAATAATGAAAATCCATCCTCGAAGCATGAGGACTCACCAAAGCTTAGAAACCTTGAAATTAACCACTAGCCACGAAATTGAGAAACATGACTGTCGGACCCTCAATTTGGGGAAAAGTAGGCAAGATTATGCATTAGTACAAAACAATTTACCATGTATTATATAGCTATGCATAAAACATTTAAATCATGCTACAAGGGGACATTTCATGACATGCAATTGACCAAGATAAAAGATGATATAAAAGGGTTAGAAAACATAAGTCATAAATCATGGTCAATGCAAGCTAACATCATTTGGAACATTTGAACACATATGAGATACTTCTTGAAGTAACCTTAGTTCATTATTAATGTGGGAAGTAGCCATAACTGACATAGAGACCATGTGAGCTATAACATGATCCCCCGATGTCTCCAACACCGAAAAGGGTTGTCCTACTTTCCGAGGTAAGGACCATGAACTTCTAGCTTAGGTAGATCCACTAACTAATTTCTATCTAGACAATCATCCTATGGGGGCACATAGGTAAGGGATTAGGAGATTTCTTCTAGAAACCCGACCTCTACTAACGGGAGAGCTTCCATCTTGATATCCTCTCAGTTCTAAGCCTAAATCCCATTGAATAGTCATTTCTTACTTCTTTGTATTATCCATGGAAGGGCACATCATCTTGCTAATCCGATCAAAGTCCTCATCCATGGAAAGGTATCATATAATGACAAATCCAAGCAAGGTTTCACTAGAATAACTCTTAATTATTGATTCCATTAGGTGAGAAAACATTTTAACCTTAGAATCCTTATTGAGTGAGAAAACCTTTCACATCATGCTTTTATGTGTATATGAGAACAATCCTTTCAAAAACACAACAACACCATCATCTTTGATACTTTACTCTCACGCATCTTTAAAACATTTGCATAGATTTCACAAGAACATTCATAGTTCCAGAATTTACCTTTGAAGGCTCAAAACCCACTATCAATCATCAACATTTATAAAACATGGGTTCGATATCCATTTCATCATAAATTCATGTAACTCTATCAATACATGTTTTATTTCATGAAACTTTTCCTTCATAATCAAAATCCCATATCATATGATCATAAATTGAAAACATAGGGATAACATGGGCTCATGGGTGAATCATCATAAAATCATAGTATTTCATCAATTCATGCATAAGAGATCATAGTTCAATCATTGAAATCAATAAAAAAAACCATGACAATTGAAGAAAACTGTAACTCAATTGGGGATTTCTAACTTTGAAAATAGAAGAATTTGAGAACTCCATGAATGGAAGGAATCCATGGATGAAAACTATCATACCTTGAAGCCAATTGGTAATCTTCAACAGAGGAATTGTGACTTGAATTGAAACCCTAGGTTGAATCCTTCTTTTTCAAGCTTTCTAGAGAGAGAATTATTTGAGAGAACTTCTTTTTGGTGAATTTTGAGAGTATGATTTTTATTGGGAAATTTGGGGGTTAAAATACTTATATAGGGGTCTTAGCGAAGGGTAAAACAACATAGTATTTTTCTAGACTAATTAGAAAAAGACCCAACTACCCGTGAACTTAACTGTTGACCCCCCATCTACAGACCCCAGCCGACGGACCGTGGATTGACCCACGGATAATCATGGTGGACCGTCGTCTGGATCAGAGACTTGCTTTTGGGCGGTTAACCACGGGCCCCCAACCATGTACCGTGGTTTGACCAACAGTCCGTTGGTCAGGCCGTGGTTCTGAGCTTCTGAGGACTATGAGGATGACCAGTCCATGGACCATACCCACGGTCTGTGATCCCATCCATAGGCCATGGATGGCCCTTGTGGCTGGCACCTAAAATCCCTTAAATTGGCTATGTTTCACTTAATCGAATTTGGGCTGTTACAATATCTTCCCCTTGGGATCATTCTTCCTTGAATGAGACTCAAGCTAGTTCTAAAAGAGTAAGAGAGGAACTAACAACCCAATCACCAATAAAACATCATCTAAATTCATATTACCAATGAGGAACTATCGATTCCAAGCTAGGACATAACCAATATATAATAAAAGCGGTGGAACTAAATCTAACAGCCCATCATGCATGCAATACACATATCCATGGAGGAAACATCAAGTCCAAGTTAACATCCAAGGAGGAAACATCAACTCCAAGTTAACAACATACTCAAACGCATATATCCGAGAAGGAAACATCAAATTCAAGCTAAAGGCATGTTCACAACATCATATCAAGTAGTCTACATGCAATTCATACCTATATGCACATAAACATGTAAGAGTCAATTAAATAAACTCATTTTCTCAAAACTTGAACTTTTCATAAATCAGGCATAGTAAGGATATTATGGAAACACATAAAACACTTGACTCCAAAACAAGGAACAAACTATGAGGAACTCATTACCTCAAGCTAGAGTAGGAGTAGAAGGAATGAGATGAGGATATCGGGACGTCATATCAGCCTCGGCCTCCCAAGTATCACCCTCAACTAACTGATTCCTCCATATCACTTTCACGGAAGCTACTTCTTTATTTCTCAACTTCTTGACTTGCCGGTCCAAAATCTCAACCGGAACTTTTTCATAAAAAATATTCTCCTTAACTCCCAACCCTTCTAAAGGAACTATGGATGTTAGATCACCGACACATTTCTTCAACATAGAGACATGGAAAACATGATGCACCGATGCCAACTCATTTGGCATATCTAGCTCATAAGCACCCTTACCAACACTTCTCAAAATCTGATATGGGCCTACATGTCGGGGAATAAGTTCCCCCTTCTTACAAAACCTCATTACACTCTTCATGGGTGAAATTTTCAAGTAAACTCAATCATGAACATCAAACTCAAGATCTCTTCTTCTTACATTGACCTATGATTTTTGTCGACTTGGAGCAGTTTTCGACCTTTCTCTACTAAGTCAAAATTTCTCTATGGCCTCATGTACCAACTCGAGACCTATTAGGGCATCATTACCCACCTCGAACCAACCTACAAAAGATCTACACCTCCTACCATATAATGCCTCAAATGAATTCATACCAATACTTGAATGAAAGGTCGTACTAAGCTTAACCCGAGTACCAAGAAACTTTTGGAAAGACTTCCAAAACTGAGAGGTGAATTGGGTACCACGATCGGAAATAATGGACAAAGACACTCCATGAAACTTTACCATTTCTCTCAAGTATAACTTGGCATAGTCTTTCACCTTATAGGAAACCTTGACGGGGAAAAAATGAGCCAAAATCATCATCTGATCTACTATTACCCAAATCAAGTCATGATGTCGCTAGGTGGGAGGCAAACCGACAATAAAGTCCATATTCAAATCTTCCCACTTCCATGTAGGAATGCTAATATCTTGGGACAAACCTCCTGGTTTCTGATGTTCAACTTTCATCTGTTGACAATTAGGACTCTTAGTCACAAATTCTTTAATATCCTTCTTCATCCCATTCAACCAATAAACCTCCCGTAAATCATGATTCATCTTAGTGTCTCCCGGGTGAATGGAGTACCGCAAACTTTGGGTTTCTGAAAAGATTTGTTCCCTCAAGACATGAACTATTAGAACACACAAACGACCTTGATATCTAAGTACTCCATCTCCGCCTTGGGAGAAAGCCTCAATGGATTTCTTAAGCACCGCTTCTTTTAAGTTTCCCAAAATTGGATCAGGACCTTTCTTGGCTTTCACATCCACCACTAAAGATAATTCTGAACCATTGGGGACCATAACACCACCCTTGGTAGAGTCCACTAACTAAACAACCAACCGGGATAATCTATGAACATATTGAACTAACTCTTTCTTTTCTTCTCCAACATGAGCAACACTTCCCATAGATAACCGACTAAGAGCATCCGCCACAACATTTGCCTTTCTGGGGTGATAGTTAACATTCATGTCATAAATATTTAATAACTCAAGTCACCTTCTTTGGCGAAGATTTAGATCCTTCTGATTAAAAAGATATTGCAAAATCTTTTGGTCAGTAAACACATCTACTTGAACACCATACAAATAGTGCCTCCAAATCTTTAAGGCAAAAACGACCGGCGCTAGTTAAAGTTCATGGGTAGGATAATTCTTTTAATGAATCATAATTTGCCTTGAGGCATAGGTAATGACTTTTCCATTTTACATAACCACACACCCTAACCCAATTCTAGAGGCATCACAATAAACCATAAAGCCATCGGTCCCTTCCGTTAAATTCAACACCAGAGCGAAAGTAAGTCTATATTTAGACTCTTGAAAAATATTCTCACATGCTTTGGACCATATGAACTTAGCCTTCTTTTGAGTCAAAGTCGTCAAAGGAGAGGCAATTGAAGAGAATCCCTCAACAAACCTTCTGTAGTAACCGGCCAAACCCAAGAAGCTTATAATATCCAAAGGAGTTAGAGGTCTAGGCTAACTCTTGACCATATCCTTCTTCTTAGGATCTGCCTGAATACCCTCACTTGAAATAGTATGGCCAAGGAAAGCTTCGGACCATAGCCAAAACTGGCATTTGCTAAATTTGGCAACGAGTTGTCGGTCCTTAAGAACTTGCAACACGCTCCTCAAATGATCAATATGCTCATTCTCATTTCTTGAATAGATCAATATAGCATCAATGAACACAATCACAAACTGTCAAGGTATTGTCTACACACTCTATTCATCAAATCCATAAACACCGCCGGAGCATTAGTCAACCCAAATGACTTTACGAAAGCTCCAAATGACCATACCGAGTTCGATAATCCGTCTTTGAATATCATTTTCTTTCACCCTCAATTTGTGATATCCCAAGCTAAGGTCAATCTTAGAGAAATAACTTGCTCCTTGAAGTTGGTCAAATAAATCATCTATCCTTGGGAGAGGATATTTATTCTTAATGGTCACCTTGTTTAACTGACGATAGTTGATGCACATACTGATGAGTCCACAAATTGGACTTATTTTGGGCTATATTTTAATAGAAATTGTGTCCTCAAATGCTTATTTTATCTCAATATCAAATGAAAACCCTTAAGTTTCAAGTATTTGAAGTTTGAAGGAAAACATGGACACTAAGTCGCAAAAAGGAACGAAAAGGCTAAAAAGAACGAAGAAATGACGGCTTGAGGATCGCTGAGTCCACTTGGTGAGTCGCCGAAGGGTCTTACTTCGCCTTTTGTTCCAGTGTGTTGAGCCTTGAAGAAAAGGATCAAGTCGGCGGAAAAATGGAGCAGTCAGCGTATCGTCGAGAAGTTCCGGGAAGCAATACCATATCACCCAATGACCAAGAGCACGACGATGCTGAAGGATGGTGCAAGACGGCGATGAACTACATCAAAAGGCGAATCGCCGAGTTGATCGGCGATTCCGACTAACGACGTTGAATGATCCGCTGCAACACAAATCAGTGAAAACTATAAATACTAGTTAGAGTTGTAGTTTTAAGTGTGAAACAATTATTATAATTTTCATATAGAATAGTAATCTTTGATATTTTTGGTCTGAGTTTGAGAGGGTTTTGAAAACTTGAAGAACAAAAAGGTTTCATCTCCAAGGCTTTGGACTTGGGTCTCTTGGATTCTTTATTCTTGGCATGTAACAAGACTTAAATCTTCATACCCATTTGAATGCCAACTCATTTAGGTATAAATTTCTGTCTCTTGATGTGTGGCTAAAATCCCCAATTCTTAGGGTCTGATTTTGTGAATATGGGTTAGATTAGTTGTTGGGTCTTGCTTGCTGATAGTCTATTTGTAGTTTAAATGTGATTTCGTTTGGTGGTTGTGGATGAACTTAATGAAGTTGTAGTTGCAAATATAGTCTCATATATGTGTTTTAGGCTTTCTCGAGAGAGAGGTCTTAAAACTAAGACCACTAAATTGATGACCAATGCTAGTGGGTCGACATGAGGTTCAGCTCAAGAGAGTGAACCCTACTCCCATGTTCACACACTCAGATCGAGAGAGTGAGTGGGTTAAGGATGAGGTTGTTCTTCATGCGGCAAGTGGGTGTCCGAGAGGAACTCGCTTGAAACGGGATAAGTTGCTCGGGAGAGAGCTTACCCCCTTGAAGTCTAGCTTAGTCACAAATATTCAATGAATTTACTATCAAAAGCATGTACCCAATGATTTAGTCTATCCCGCATTCCTATCACATCCCAAGAATCCCCTCTCATTTTTTAGAAATCTTTGTTAATTTTGCTGTTTTTACCTACTTGTGACAAAACCCCCATTGTTAATTGACACTCTTGTGTCCCTCTTTAATTTACAATGTTTTTAATCGTTAATGTCTTTAACTATGACTAGTTAGAACTAAATTTTATTTTTCTATTAATTCTCAAAACCACTCCCTTGGGAACGATCCCAACCCTTGATTGGGTTATAATACTATTGCACGATCAGAGACACTTGCATCGGAAGTTGTGTCCTTGATTAGGCAAACATCACATACGAAGAGAACCATCCTTCTTTCTAACAAATAAAACTGGAGCACCTCATGGAGATATACTCGGTCGGATGAAACCCTTATCCAACAAATCATTCAATTCTTCTTTAAACTCCTTAAATTCTTTCGGAGCCATACAGTTAGAAGGAATAGAAATAGGTTTCGTATCTAGGAGAAGGTCAATCCCGAAGTCTATTTCCCTTTCGGGAGGAATACCAGGTAAGTCATCTGGAACACTTCCGGAAACGCATTTACAACAGGAACCGACTTAAGAATAGGGGTTTCAGAATCTACATCCCTCACCCTAACTATATGGTAAATGCAACCCTTAGAAATCATCTTTTTAGCTTTTAGACAAGAGACAAACTGACCCTTAGGCATAGAATTTCTCCTCTTCCACTCTAGTATAGGCTCATCCGAGAACTAAAACGTGACTACACGAGTTCTACAATCGAGAAAAGTACAACATGAGTGCAGCCAATCCATACCAAGGATAACATCAACGTCTAGCATATCAAGCTCTACCAAATCAACAACAGTAAATTTATAGGACAAGGAAACGGGAAACTTTCTATAGACCGTCTTAGACACAATAGAATCACCAACAGGAGTAGAGACAGAAAAAGGATCTAACAACACATTCGGAAGAACATCAAACCTCATAGCCACATATGGCATCACAAAAGACAAGGTAGCACCGGGATCAAGTAATGCATAAACATCAGGTTGGAAATCTTTCAACATACCAGTAACCATATCGGGAGAACCCTCTTGTTCACCACGAGTCTCAAGTGCATATAATCAGTTTAATAAGGAGCATTGGGACCTGAACCACCAGGAGGAGCTTGATTGACCTCTCTTCCTTTAGCCATCAGGATCGGACAATCCCTCATTTTATGACCAATCTTACCATAACTAAATCAACCATCCGTGGAGTCTAGGCACTTACCCTCGTGTTTCTTTTCAAACATAGTACAAGTAGACATGTGTAATGAAGATCCACTACCATTTCCTATTAGAGGCTTGGGGATAGACACCCTATCTTTGATTAACTTAGGAAGAGCGTTGAAGGAACCTTGACTGGAGAATGATTGTCGAAATCTACGACGACCATGTCCATCGAACCTTGAATGAGAGAAATTACCATCACCTATCTTAGACCTCTTTGTTTCCCTAGACTTTTCCTTAAGTTTCTCTTCTTCAATCTGTTGGGAATGAACCATGAGACGAGAGATGTCCATGTTATTAATGAGCACGGTGGTACGACACTTTTTAACCACTATTTCGGACTCACTCGAAACGAACATACTCATCCTTGCCCTTGAATCGGCAACCATTGTTGGAGCATACATAAAGAATTGTGTGAACTTTAGAGCATATTCCTTCACACTCATACTCCCTTGTCGAAGGTTGATAAACTCAAGAACCTTGGCTTCCCTCATCTCAAGGGGAATGAACTTATCAAGAAAAGTGGCTTTAAACTTTTCCTAATCAAGAGGACCCGCATCTTCCGCTCTCCCTTCATTCCATTGGTTAAACCAAGTTTTAGAAACACCTTTTAGGTGATAAGCGGCCAACTCCACATTTTCCACCGGCGTCACTCCCATAATCATCAATAATTTATAGACCTCATCAATAAACTCTTGAGGATCTTCCTCAAACTTAGAACCATGAAACTTCGAAGGATTCATCCTAGTGAAGTCCCTCACTCTAGATGCATCGTACCCACATTTAGGTTCACGAGAACAACAACCTCCCTATTGTCTTGGGCCGTTACGGCCTGAGCCAACACTTGTAAAGGACCTCTAAACTCCGCATAAGTCACTTTTTCGGCCAAAGGATCGACCGAGACTTGAGGAGCTTGGGGAGGAACTTCTTGTTCCACATTCTCCCTCACATTCCTTCTAGCATAAGCTCTTCGAGTGCCATATCCTATAGAGCATCGGATAAGGATTAGGAGAGATACGTTATAGAGTTAAACTCTACCACACGACTTTAGAGTAATGAAAGAAGTGAAGTTTCCTAAACATCTTGTGGCCTCTCATTCATAAATGTGTTGCATTTCACACTCATTAACAAGACTCTACTTGATGTGGCTTATGAGACATCTTAGGGCCATTCTAAACCTTGTGCTCTAGTTACCAAGTTTTTCACGACCCAGGAGTACTCCTTAGATATAACACGGCGTATAAGACTCCACTTAGCATTCATAACATAAGAAATAGAACAATAGAAGTAAAACAACTTTTCAAATTCAATAGCTTTATAAAAGAAAAGCGGAAGTTTAAAACACTTTGTGTCAATAGCCATCTAATACAATAGAATTAAATTGGGCCTAGCCCATACATCATGTCCAAAAACTGAAATACAATAAGGAAACTAGAACAGTTAAAATCCATCCTTGAAGCATGAGGACTCACCAAAGCTCGAAAACACTTAAAATGAACCACTAGCCACGAAACTGAGAAATCTGACTTTCGGATTCTACATTTGGGGAAATGTAGGCAAGAGTATGTGTTAGTACAAAACAATGTACCATGTATGATAGCTATATATTTTCATTAATGTAAGAAAAATAAAAAAATTATATATATATATATATATATATACACACACATATTTGGGTAGGTATTTACATATGTCACGATTGTATTATCAAGTTAACAAGATCTTCAAACTTCAAAATATATTATTTTCAAATTTTCACAAAAAATGTGAATATATATGAATCATTTAAAATATATCATTAAAAAATAAATTTTATATTCAGTAATATGGAATAAGCATTTTCATTTTGTCCCTACACTAAATTAAAATTTTAATACCTATAAAAAATAGTAACATTAATTAAAATTCCTATTTATTTATGTAAGTATAGAATTTATTAGAAACTCNAAATTCATCTATTGCACATTAATTCTTTAGTTTAACATTATAAATTATCTTAGTTAAAAAAGGAAAATAAAAGAATCATCATACATGTCTCAAATAATAGGATTTTATAAGTATAATTTTGAGGAGTTATAAATATGTTTATTAGATAATTTGAAGTTATGAATATGAAAGGTTAGAGGTTATAGATATTACTAAATTAATTATGTGATTGAAGAGGTATGAATTAAAGAGATGATTTTATAATTAAAAAATTAAAGAAAAAAAAAACCATAAAAAAGTATATATATATATATATATATTTATTATTGCAAATGTTATTCACTCACTTTTACACTCTTTAGTTATAATATTATGAATTATCGTAGTTATTACATTAATTATTTTTATCTTTCATCTTTCCTTATATTAACTTTTGGCAAATAATTTTTCATATTATTATACCGCCCATATATATGTGATAACATGGTTTTGTTAATTTTCCTTGGACAAATCATACTTGGTTGAATAAATTGAAAATTGTTTACAAGTATATGAACTATATCTTTGTTGGGTGTAAGATAAACAAGTGATTATATCTACGATTTCACAGATAGAATATATTCTTTAATTTTATTTTTTAATTTTTTTGGTAAAGAAAAAGGAAACTTTTTTCAGTTAACTATGGACAGTCAGCTAACTATCTTTGATTTATGTACACAGTTAATCGAGAAATCAAATATGAGAGACAACAAAAAGAACATCATCTATTATGTTATAACTTGTAAAATAAAAATTAATATACAAAAATAGTTCTAAAAAATAAAATGTAGTTGTTCTCCACATGTTCACATGAAATCTAAATAGATTAAGTAGAATACATGTGCAAAGTACATCTGTTTGGATGACAAGAAAAATACACAATAAATATCGTGTATTAGGTAATATTAGTGAGATACGACTAATTACATGATTGAACCTCATCAAATTAAATTAAATATATACATTATTGCGTTTAACTAATAAAACTTTTGATTGCCCATCTTCTTGGTTCGATTTCCTGGGGAAAGGGGCAGAACCATCCCCACCTTATCAAGACAATTTGGTACTTGTTTTCAAACCCATCTAAAAAGGCAATCAATCAGAATTGAGAAAATAATTCGAAAAATCTTGGTAAACACTGGAATCTTTACCCCGTTGATCCAAATCCTGTAAAAAAAGATGATATTTACAAGGACGGGAAGCGGTATCGAACAAGAAGAGCTGGAAGCGAAGCACCCTTTGAAAAGCTTCTATCTGTGAATAAGAGATATATATGATGATCCACATTGAATATTCACAAAAGAATCTGTAATATTATTTTGTGCAAAGCTTATTATTCAAATCTTAGCTTAATTTTTCTGAATTGATATTCAGTGCAACACACGTGTCAAAAGACTAATATATATATATATATACTTATTTCTATTATTTTTCTTCATTGAGATGCTTTATTTTGTTTCTTTCTAGCTCTTCCAATCCATTAGCCAATTCTTGTTTGTTCCAGTCTAAGGGTTAGGCTTACATCTCAATGGGTTTTAGTAGTTTTCATCATGACCCAGAGTAAAGGTCATGACATGTGAATACAAAAATGGATAAAATCTGCAGTTGTTGCAAATCTTGTTTTAATTTGCAAACTGGAAACTAAATAATAACCATGCTTTCAGGGTTAACCATTTATTGTAGGTAAGAAAAAGTTTTATAATCTAAAAAATAAGTTAAAAATATTTAACAATATTCGACTTAGTTATTATTTAGTCGCAATAACAACGTATTTAAAATGAAATCTCTTCTTTCAAAAGTGAATATCATAATGAATCTCAAGTATTTTCAAGCGATAATTCATTCAAGAATCCAATGAAAAATCTATATATCATGATATTAAAAGAAATATAATGATTTTTTTATTCACTTGATTACTCATTTATTTAGTTCTGAATAATTTAAGTTGGAAGTCGGTTCCATCTTCATCATCATTGTCATCTTCTTCTTTATTGTTGTTTACATTTTTCATCTAAGCCACATTATATTTAGTTACATTGAGAATGACAGAGACCGGGAGAGAATTATATTATATATAATGAGTAACGAACTAGGGTTTTCTAAATGTTATTATAAAATTTTGAACAAGAAAAAAGTTTGAAAGATTTTTTGGACCGAAAAAGTTTGTAATAACATTTCGAACACCCTAACCATTATCCCTCATATATATTATGGTGTTTTAATAGTTCTTCTCATATTAAATACAACTAAACCTAATGCGACTGGGATGAATAAGGCCACAACAATGAAAAAGAGAATGAGTGTGATAATGATAAAGTATATTTCCAACATGAATTCTTCAAAACTGAATCAATGAGTATTCAAGTTCATAAACTTTTCTCTTCATTATAGTTCCTTTATTTGACGATATATTGATTTATCATTGAATTCTTCACTGAATTATAACATCCAAATAGTCTAGTTTTCTTAGAACGTTGATATTTGAATATAAACCTTAAATTTTAATACGTTGTTGTGTGTAATTAAATACAAATTAATTCGATTGTTGTTAAATCTTTTAAGCTTATGTTTTTAGTTTTTCTTATCTAGAATAAATTGTTAATTCAATGTTGAAAGAAGGGATATTATTCAGATTTCCTATATTCAAATTAAAACAAAACCTGTAACAATTACTTTATTGTTTTATCCGATAAAGTATTCACATTTGGTAAATATATATATGTAATATCATCTATATTGAATATATAATAGTAGTAGTAACACTTTTGTTTTGAAATAGAGGGTTCCATTGCATATTGATATACAAAATAGGTGGATTTAGTTGGACTCATATTGTTGGTGTTGTCAAACTTCTTATCAGGAGACCATGTCTAACTTATCTCTAACCTCTTCCATAACCTTAAGACTATGAAAGTTGTTTGCTAGTTTTGCATGTTTAAATCATGAGACATTAAAACTATTTCAGGTAATACTAAAATTGTGGAAAAAATAGTTTGTCAAAAGTAGAAGAATATATTCATCCTAGTGTCGTTCATCGTTATGTGGAACTTGCAAGATAAGAAAATAGTCAAAGTGATGGGAAGACGGTCTTTTTATAGTTTAGTTGTGAATGTTAGCATGGATAGTTTAAGACTAGAAAGTAATTCATACCCTACGTAGAAATAAATTCTTTTTTTGTCAAGAAATTGTGTATTACATCGAGAAATATGAACCAAAGCCTTAATATCTAATTATTTGTTGGAAGCCACTACAACAAGAACAATCAAAATGCAATACATATGGGGCAATCTAAATAGTAGATCCTATGGCTTCTATATGAGAATCATAAAAGAGAATTACTGTGTGTCAAAAGATAGGAAGTTCATTGAATTGGCAACATAGATGCAAAGGCAATTATTATTAGGAAAGCGATATACCATTCTGTCTCTATGGGGCTTTCCAAGGGAAAAGTAGAAACTGACTTGCTAGTCCTTGTTAAAATTCTTTCAAGGTAGTGAGATATTACATTTCACATAACAAATATAGTTGAGCACATCATGAAGTTATCACAAAAATTCCATGTGATGCTAACACACATCTAAAGAGAAGTAAACACACTAGCATATTGCATTGTCAATCAAGCCTTTGGTAAGAAATAAATAATCATTTTTACTACATTTATAACATTACCAAATAAAACAAAGGTATTTTCAATTTTCTCAAGCAACAAATGTACAACTAAAGAATAAATTCTAAAAATTTAAATCTGAATATTAGGGAAGAGGAGGAACACATCATCATAAGACTACGAGTACAAAACTTCTGTTATTTTGTCGGATGCTCATACACAACAAGGACACCACACAAATACAAAGGTGAAGGATTCAACTAAAGACCAACATAAAATACACAGGTGAATGACAAAGCTAATGCTTCAAGATAGATTCAACCTACAATGCCATAGATATTAAATAAGTTATGGGGGAGTGAGTAAATAAGGCTAGATCGGTACCACAGAAGAACACTGATGTATTATATCATTGACACAAAAGTTTCTCGGATCTACGATACACAAAAGGGTAACACTCTAAGAGCAACCACCGCATAGATAGACAAAAAAGCAAGATCGAAAATCCGTACTGTTTCGAAGCATAAGATTTTCCTCAAAGCAGCTTCAACATTTCCTACAACATCAAATTCAACTTAGTAATAAATGAGTAGAAGGAAGAATATGTAGAGGAAAACAAGGAAATACTCACCAACTAGAAGAAAGAGCTCAACTCCTTGACCATCATAGCAGATCCAGAGCTTTCATAGGAACCTATAAGTTTGAGTCGAATAAAAAACCCTTTGTTTGCATATGTGACTCAGGTGTGGACAAATGAGATATTATATTGGAGGCTCATAGATAGGATCAAAACCTATTTTTTAGATGGGCCGGTCACTTTTGGACCTGCTTATTGCTAGACCTGTTTGTTGTCAATAACTACAGGGTCTAACATGCCAAAAAACTTTTATAAAATATATTCTTTTAAAAAAATGTAAAGAGAATTTTATAATTTTGTAATCTTAAACTAAAGATATGTGTAATGTAACTAAATTTTAGTTAATATTGTTATCTTAACATGCCACGTGGAATATTGGAAATAAAGAGTTACCAAATTAGTAAAAAGATATTCATTTCCAAATAGACAAAAAAGAAACATAAGCCAAATAAATTGAAACAGAGAATACTTGTTCAGACTTAGAATCTCCACCTTCACATGAGACATATATTATATTCATTTCATGAAAAATTATGACCTTATCAAATCCCATTCATTTTGAAAATGAAATACGAGTATTGAATGGTCATGTAAATAACCTCAAATAAGCTATGTTGCATAGTGTACAGTAAGAAGATGTATCATTTTTATAGTGCTATATGTGGCACGTTTTGCTCTTAAGATATATATTTTCATATATTTTGGAATTTAAACTATGATAACTATTTTTGTCAAAATTTATTTATTTTTAATCTGTTTTGTTACACCCCACTCTTTCAAAGAATTAGAATTAGAAAGAAACCATTTTTGGAAATAATCAAATTTTGAAAGTTTGACAAATTAAGCTAAGTATGAGTTTTGGGTCAACTTCAAACGACCATAACGCACAGCACATGAAGAGTTTGTTAGGATACATGACATCAAATTAAAGGTCTTTGAATTATCTTTCCAACTCCACCAAGTTTTATCAGTTTCGAGTTCATATGAGGGAGATATGCCCATTTGAAGTCGGGTTGTCTGAATAAGGAAAGTCAACCAAATTTTAATGGGGTATTTTGGACTTTTCCATACCCCAAGTTAGCTAAGTATGAGTTTTGGGTCAACTTCAAACGACCATAACGCACAGCACATGAAGAGTTTGTTAGGATACATGACATCAAATTAAAGGTCTTTGAATTATCTTTCCAACTCCACCAAGTTTTATCAGTTTCGAGTTCATATGAGGGAGATATGCCCATTTGAAGTCGGGTTGTCTGAATAAGGAAAGTCAACCAAATTTTAATGGGGTATTTTGGACTTTTCCATACCCAATTAATTTATTTCATTTTTGGTAATTACTTAGGGGTCTAAACTAAATTGGGTCAGTTCACGCAGTCAAAGATTTCACACTAGGGTTTTTAGAGAAAGAACACAAGAAGAGAAAAGAGGAAAAAGAGTCAAGTTTCGTCGTTCTTGAGATTTTTCTTGTGGATTTCGCAAAGGGTTAATCCCTACGAGGTATGTGAGATCACATAGCGTTGGGTTCGTTCACCCACGCGCCAATCATGTTTAATTCAACGTGTTTGTTTCTTGACAGAAGAGTTTATGAGCTCTTGATGAATATTGTCAAAAGTTTCGTTTGAATCTTGATTGTTGAGTTTTGGAGGAGTTCTTGAGTGAATTGCATGAGTTTTAAGGTTGTTTTTTGAATAGAATCTTGCATACTTTGGTTGTGTATTCGAATCTATGTGTTTGGGGGAGAAATCAATCGAAACTATAGGGTTCAGAATTGAAAAACGAGCAAGAAAATTTGGGGATTTCTGGGCAGGGGCATGGGGAGCCGCACCACTTATATCACCCCAAACAAGTGTCTAAAGTTTTGGCTATGGGGCACCGCGCCACTCGGAGCACCCCAACCCATCTTATTAAGTATTGGGTCTGGCGCCCAGAGCCACTCAAAGCGCCAAGGAGCTAGGTCTTCTACCCTTTCCCACTTCATTCAATTTGAGTTCCATTGAATCGTACCTATGTTTTCTAATTGATTTCTAAACGCTTATGGTGCATCTAAATATCATGATAGCATCCATAAATATGAATCATATATTTGAATCCATAAATTCAAATTCAAGGAAAGTTAAGAGTCAAGTCTAGAATGTTCTTAGAATCTTTTCAAAAGTCTTGTGCAAATGCTTTAAAATTGTTTTAAGACATGAGTTGTGAGTTGAGTATAGATTGAAGAGTGAATTTCGTTTCTTCAAAAGAGTATATGGGGATTATGTATTCCCAAAGATTAAATGTTTTCACATTTAATCAAGAAAGGAAACACCGATTTCCAACAAAGCCTTTGAGCTAGTTTTCAGTAAAGAGTAAATGTTTTCACATTTAATCAAGAGCGGAAAAACTGATTTCCAAGAGAGGCTTTGGGCTAGTTTTTGAGCAATTATCTCATATCACCTTAAGAGTTATGTGTTTAAAAATATGAGCTAGTTATAATTTGGGAGTATTATTCAACACCGATATGGGGAAGAGTTCAGACAAATCACAGCCCCCATAAACAATGTAGCCAATATGGGTAGAAAAGGGTCATACTTTTTAGATGATTCATTAGTGCTTTGTAGCATAAACTAGTAGATCCACTTAGTAGTAGGTTCTATAACCCCGACAAGGAATAGGACGACCCTGGCAACGTGAGGCAAAATGTTGCATCATCACATAGCTCTAAAGTGATGGTTGTCGGTTAGAGAAACTCCCCTAGTTAAATTTTGTATTCTTATATACACAGATAATACTTGTATTTTTACATACAGAAAGATTTTAAATTATATCGTTGTATACAAACTGAGTTACCATTGTATTTCTAAATACATAGAGTTGTTATCCATATTTTAAAACCTTTTCCTTATATTGCATATATATTGTTGCTTTATATTGAAGTGAGTTGAGACCAGGTATGTTCCTTCAGTTCCTTATATTGAAATGAGTCCGGGAAGCAGAAGAGCAATGCTAACCGGTCATTCTTCCAACAGAAACAAAAAAGACGTGGTCCATCATCTGCTAGTGCACCTACACCAAGGAACAAATGTGAGTTCAATAATCAGAATTCACAGAGTTGTAGAGCTAGACCTGAGCATTCTCAGGGTAGTACGGCACAAGGGGGTAATAAGACTTTTGAGTGTGCTAAGTGTGGTAGGAGCTTCCCAGGGGTGTGTCGTGATGGCTTCACTCGTTGCTTCAAGGGTCGTCAAAACGGTCATTTTATGAGAGATTGTCCTAAGAAAATGTAAGATAATGGTCATGGGGGCAATAGAGCCCAATTTTCTTTAGTTGCTCCACCAAACAGACCTGCATCTAGAGGAGCTACTTCAGGGGAAGACAGAGTAGCAAACTGTCTTTATGCTATTACTAGTTGCCAAGAGCAAGAGGATTCACCAGATGTTGTCACTGATATGATCCAAGTCTTTAACTTTGATGTTTATGCTTTGCTAGATCCAAGAGCAACTCTATCTTTTATGACTCCTTATGTTGCTATGAATTTTGATGTTCTTCTTGAGAAACTTCTTGAGCCCTTTAGTGTTTCCACACCTGTTGTTGAATTTATTCTAGTAGAGAGAGTCTATTGTGATTGTATAATTTTCGTCAATCACAAGATTACCATAGCTGATTTAGTTGAGTTAGAAATGGTAGATTTAGCTGTCTTTCTAGGTATGGACTGGCTTCATGCCTCTTATGCCTCAGTCAATTGTAGAACTCTAGTTATTAAGTTTCAGTTTCCTAATGAGCCAATTATAGAGTGGAAGAGTAGTTCAGCAGTGCCTAAGGGTCGTTTTATTTGGTAACTTAAGGCGAGAAAGTTAGTTTCCAAGGGGTGTGTCTATCACTTAGTCCGAGTTAATGACTCTAGTATTGAGATTCCTCTTATTCAGTCAGTTCCAGTAGTAAAAGAGTTTCTAGAAGTCTTTCCAGATGATCTTCCCGGAGTCCCTCCTGAGAGAGAAATAGACTTTGGTATAGAGATTCTTCTTGATACTCGTCCTATATCCATCCCTCCATACAGAATGGCACCAGCAGAGTTGAAAGAGTTGAAAGAGTAGTTGAAAGATCTCCCAGAGAAAGGTTTTATTCGACCAAGTGTCTCAGCATAGGGCGCTCCGGTCCTATTTGTGAGAAAGAAAGATGGTTATCTTAGAATGTGTATAGATTACCATCAGTTGAAAAAGGTTACTATCAAGAATAAGTATCCTCTTCCGAGAATTGATGATCTTTTCTATCAACATTAAGGTATCACTTATTTTTTGAAAATAGACCTCAGATCAGGCAACCATAAGTTGAGAGTAAGGGAATGCGATATTCCAAAGATAACTTTCAAGACCCGTTATGATCATTATGAGTTCCTAGTTATGTCCTTTCACTTGACCAATGCACCTGCAGCGTTCATGGACATTTTGAATAGAGTATTCAAGCCTTTTTTAGATATGTTTGTTATCGTATTCATTAAAGAAATACTAATCTATTCGAGGAATGAAGAAGATCATGCTAGTCATCTAAGAGTAGTTCTCCAAACTCTAAATGATAGAGAGTTGTATGCTAAATTCTCTAACTGTGAGTTTTTGCTTGAGTCTGTGGCATTCTTAGACCTCATTGTTTTCGGTGATGGAATTAGAGTTCATACCCAAAAAAAAGAGGTAGTGCAGAATTTACCTAAACCCACATCTCCAACTGATATTAGAAGTTTCTTGGGGTTGGCAGGATATTATAGAAGGTTCGTCGAACGGTTCTCATCTATTTCAACTCCTTTGACTAAGTTGACTCAAAAAATAGTGAAGTTTCAATCGTCTGAAGCTTGTAAGGAAAGCTTTCAGGAATTGAAAACTAGGTTGATTATTGCCCTAGTATTGACCTTACCAGAAGGTACGCAAGGTTTTTTTGTATATTATGATGCGTCCCGAGTTGGACTGGGTTGTGTGTTAATGTAGAATGGTAAAGTTATAGCCTATGCCTCTAGGCAGCTGAAAGTTCACGAGAAAAATTACCCAACCCATGATATAGAGTTGGTTGTCATAGTATTTGCTTTGAAAATATGGGGTCACCATCTTTATGGTGTTCATGTGGATGTGTTCACCGATCACATCAGTCTCCAGTATATGTTTAGTCAGAGAGAGCTTAATATCAGACAGAAGAGGTGGTTAGAGTTACTCAAGGATTATGACATGATTATTCTATATCTCCCAGGAAAGGCTAATGTTGTTGCTGATGCTTTGAGTAGGTTGTGTATGGGTAGTAACGCCCATGTTGAAGAGGAGATGAGAGAGTTAGCAAACGATGTGCACAGACTTGCACGATTAGGAGTTCGACTAATGGATTCCACAAAAGGAGTAGTAGTGGTGATGAATGGGGCTGAATCATCATTAGTGTCTGAAGTAAAAGAGAAACGGAAAAAAAGATCCTATTTTGCTTGAATTGAAAGAAAATTTTCATAAGCAGAAAGTAATGACTTTTGAATAAGGGGGAGATGGTGTATTGAGGTATCAAAGTAGGTTGTGTGTACCACGGGTAGATGAACTCCAAAAGAGGATCATGGAGAAAGCTCATAACTCCAGATATTCTATCCATCCAAGTTCCACAAAGATGTATCATGATTTGAGAGAAGTATATTGGTGGAATAGTATGAAGAAAGGTATTGTTGAGTTCGTTGCTAAAAGCCCAAATTGTCAACAAGCAAGAATAGAGCACCAAAGGCCCGGTGGTATGGCTCAGAATATAGAACTTCCGGAATGGAAGTGGATGATGATAAATATGGATTTCATTACAGGTTTGCCACGGTCTCGCAAGCAACATGATTCGAGTTGGGTGATTATGGACCGAATGACTAAATCAGCCACTTTTTGCTAGTAAAGACCACCCATTCAGCAGAGGATTATGCCAAGTTATATATTCAAGAGGTAGTAAGACTTCATTGAGTTCCAGTTTCAATGATTTCAGATAGAGGTGCATAATTTACTTCACAGTTTTGGAAGTCATTTCAGAAAGGCTTGGGTTCAAAAGTTAACTTGAGTACTGTTTTTCATCCTTAGACAGATGGTCAAGCAGAGCGCACTATTCAGACTTTAGAAGATATGTTGAGGTCTTGTGTGATTGATTTCAAACGAAATTAGGATGATCACCTATCTCTCATTGAGTTTCATTATAACAATAGTTACCATTCTAGCATCTAAATGGCTCCATATGAAGCTAGTTTGATAGGACCATACTTAGTTCATCAAGCTATGGAGAAGGTGAGAGTTATTCAAGAAAGGTTGAAAACAAAGTAGAGTCATCAAAAATCCTACATTGATGTTAGGAGAAGAGACTTAGAGTTTGAAGTAGATGATTAGGTATACTTGAAGGTTTCACCCATGAAGGGTGTTATGAGATTTGGTAAGAAGGGGAAGCTTAGTCCCCCATATATTGGCCCTTAAAGAATATCCAAGAGGATTGGTAATGTAGCTTATGAGTTAGAGCTAGAACTACCCTAAGAGTTAGTAGTGGTTCATTCAGTGTTTCACATCTTTATTTTGAAAAAGTGTATGGGAGATCCTTCACTAATAATACCAACTGAAGATATTGGTATCAAGGATAGCTTGTCTTATGCGGAGATCCCGGTTCCGATTCGAGACCACCAGGTTTGCAAGTTGAGAACCAAGGAAGTAGCATCAGTCAAAGTTCTTTGGATAAATAAGTTTGTTGAGGAAGTTACTTGGGAAGCTGAGGAGGACATGAAAAAGAGATATCCAAATCTCTTTGAGCCCAGAGAAATTCAAGTTCAAGGTACTAATTCTCTTCATAACACTCTTTAATTGATATACTGAATGTGTTAGATTTTCTTGTTGGGTGTTTGAGCTGAATGTTAGATGTTACACTCTTAGCCTACTAAGAGTAATATCATTCGAGGATGAGTGTTCCCAAGGGGGAGATATTGTAACACCCTGCTCTTTGAAAGAACTAGAACTAGAAAGAAACCATTTTTGGAAATAATCAATTTTGATATCAAATTCCGAGATACCTTTTGTTCTATTAAGGCTTTTCAACTTAATATTCTAGAGAGAACTAGTCAATCCAACAAAACTGTCTGGAGCATGTTAGGTTCCGATAACTTATCAGGCTTTTCAACCTCTAATTCTAGAAGATGCTACATGTGATGTTTAGTTCTTAGTCTTGTAGTATACTCTTATGTTTACCCGACTGAATTATGTGGGTTAAGTAGGTTATTGTTTGCACATTCATCATGGGGTGCCTTTGTATGTGCATTCTGAACTTATGAGGGCCTAGTTAGGTTTAGATAGATTTTATTACTTTCATAAATTGTTATAGTATTTTTACGATACTGCATGCCTAGTTATGACTTACTGTTGTCCTTAAACCTCGTTATACTAACATTTTATCTAGTTATTACGATCACAAGCTCGGTTGGCCTAGAATGCCTACATAGTAACCATTTTTTTTACTCATACTACACTTTCATATTATCCCTAATGCATATCCGATATCTAGTCGCATGTGGTGATTAACATGTTGTTGTTGATAGTTTAGAGATAGAGGATGAGCTTATTGGCGATCAGAGTCGGCTCATCTCTTTATTTGTATAGCTTTAGTCCAATATTTTTTATTTTGGGATAGTTTGTATATTTGTTGTTTATGTCGAGTCGTTACTATCTTTTTGTAGTAGCTTTTCATTGGCATCCACTACGTTTTGGGTGATATCTTGTATGTTTTTTACTGTCCAAGGATTTATATATATACATATGTATATATATATATATATATATATACACCAATTTCTAGGTACGTGCGTTGCACATGTATCCCATACTAATTAATACAAATATTTTGAAGTATAAATCATAGAAAATGTGTGATGAGTTGCACATAATATTTGAAGGCCGGAAATAATGTCAGTTTAAACTGATGACTAGATTCAAGTTGTATTTATAAATTGTTCTCGATGAATATGAAATAGTATATCATTTATTTGCTGCAAAATTTTGTTACAACTAAATAATTTTGGAACAACTTTAACATTGTATTGCAAATATACAAAATGTGTCGTTAGCCAATTTTCCTTCTTTATTTTTTTGCTCAATATTTCTCATGCAACACATGATTTCAATTTAAATATGATCAATATTAGTTATGATTTCAAATACCACACGTGTAAAAACTTCTACGGGTGGTTTAAGAAATAGTAGTCTCTTTGGTTTTATAGTGGCATATGTATTAAGAAGTTGTTATCAATGCAAATGAAAGGAGAAATGAAAAATCACTTCAGGTAAATCATGTTAAAGAATAGAGAGAAAATTTTGCCGAGAGATAGAGTGGTAAAACTATAACATTGAAACAAAAAGAATTGGGCCACTATTATGTTGGCTAAAGTGATGAACAACTACTCAAATAAGATATTAAGAATCGGAGAGAAAAACGTTATCATTTCTTATGCTTCAGAAAGCAACGATACATGTTTTAAGTATTACTTGGAAAAAAAGAAACCTAGAGAAAATAATAGTGCACTAGTTTAGCAGTAACCCATGACCTACTAGCTAACATAAACTATTTAGGACTCCTAGAGATAGTAAACTTGAAACATTAAGGACTTTTAAAAGTATGGCCACCAACATCACTTAACTTTTGAATCAGTCAACTAACACTTCTCCTTGATTAAAAATCACACACTCCCAACTGCAACCTAAAATATTCATGCTTTACTTGAGGAAGAAACTTTATTAAATATATTTGTTGCTTGCTCGTTTGTGCTGCAGAATTTCAGCACTATTCTTCCATCAACTACAAATGCCCGGATAATGTGATATTGCACATCAATGTGCTAAATTCTCCCATGAAAAGAGGGATTCTTAGCCAAGGAAATTGTGGATTTGCTATCCGAAAAAATGTCAGTAGACTCTTTTTGCTAGTAACGAAAATCCTGAAGTAGTTTCCAGAGCCATAAAGCTTGTTGTCCTTCTTCTTTGAACTCCATGTCACAGCTCCAGAACAACAACTGAAACAACTTTTTTAAGTTCTTTTATGGTAATCCAAGTAGCCTGCATAATCACTGTTAGTAAAACCAACCAATTTGAAATTTGGTGCTTTAGAATACCAGATACCAAAGTCTGTTGTTCCAGCCAAATAATGAAGAATTCATTTCGCAGCACCAAAATGTTTCTTTGTCCGACTTGGCAAAAATCTAGACACATCACTAACAGAAACTGCAATGTCATGTCTAGTGTGTGTTAAATAATTCAAGCCACCAACTAAACTTCTAAACAATTTCGGACTTGTTTTCTCTGTTCCATGTGCATGCTGCAACTTTTCATTGATATTCATCGGTGTAGCTGTTGCTACACATTTCATCATATGGAATCTTTTCAAAATATCCTCTATATATTTCTTTTGATAAATAAAAAATTCTATCTTTATCTTGGATCACCTCAGGCCCCAAGAAATATTTCATTAAGCCCAAGTCAAACATGTCAATGTTTCTCATCATACTGGACTTGAAATCATTAACTAAACACTTTGAGGAACCAAAATAAATCATCTCATCAACATAGAGCCAAACCATCAAAAATTCTACATTACCTTGTTTCTTCAAGTACAAAGTGGGCTTATTGTCACTTCTTTTGAATCCGCTATTCCGAAAGAATAAATCAATTTTACTGTGCCACGCACATGGAACTTGCTTTATCCCGTAAATAGCTTTTCTTAACTCGTATACTTTGTTCTCATTTTCGTTAATAACAAAGCCCTGAGGTTGTGTACCCAAACCTGTTCTTTCAAATCACCATTCAAAAAAAGAGGACTTCACATCAAATTGATACACGAGCATTCATAATTGCGTTGATAAAGCCAAACAACGCTCACTATTTCAAATCGTGCAACAGGTGCATCAACTAACTTCCATGTAAAGTTTTCTTCCATTAATCCGCTCTATCAAGTAGTTAGATACTCGTGGGAATTCTTGCCCACAACCCCAAAAAACATGGAGGTTAAAGTTTCAAGAACATTTCGGAGCATTTACTTATACTCTAGCGGCATAGCTCTAGCAACAATCACGGGTTGGGTACCCCTAGGTTATAACTGGGCTGGAGGTGCCTCGATTGTAGGCTCATCTTACTGCACAAGCGCTAGCGCATGTTTCGGTATTGGTGTTGTTTCTAGAGGTGGGGCCTTCTGCATGACCCAAGCAGTGTCAATAGCTAAACAATGGCTACCTAAAGATCTGGAACAATAGTAGGTCCAGGTGGTGGCTAAGCTAGTGCTATGCTTACTTGATGATCTAGAACACTGGCTTCTGGAGGGTCTACTACAGGCTGCAATCTGTTGTCTCTAAGAGGGGGTGGTTGTGGTGTACCCCTACAAGGTAAGAGAGGTCAACCCCTACAATGATCCACCGCATGGTGCGTATTATCCATCCAGTGAAAAGGGTGAAAAGAGTGAGATTTTAAGACATCAGTAACACAGACGGTGCACGATAGAGATCCAAAGGAGAAGAAATCATAATGACACCCTGTAGCCTCCTGATGTGATAGTAACACTGATCACAATAGTATTTATTACATCATGAGTAAGAGGGACTTTAATCCAACACAACCTCACTGTATTGAGGTTTTGAAGGACTTCGATATCTCTATTCTCTACCATCCGAGTAAGGTGAATATAGTAGCGAACATCTTTAGTCAAAAGGTTGTGATTTTGGTTAGTCTGACCTCTTACGTACTGTGGAACGACCTTTAGACTCGGACATTCATTCCCTATCTAATCAGATAGTTTAGTTGGATGTTTCCGATTCTAGGTGTGTTTTAGCCTGTGTGGGAATTCAGTCCTCTCTATTTAATCAAATTTGTAGCCATCAATTTTAGGATGAGTCCTTTGTGGCACATCGAAACCAAGTGTTAATAGATGATACTGGTAAGGTTACCTTAATTTTTGTCACAACCCGAGCCTACACCCCGGAGGTAACACGCGTACAACACTCCGAAGAGCCTCATACAAGCCTCATAGCATTCATAACATAAGACACAAGAAAATGGTATGGAATTTAAGAACTTTTATCCATACAATCAAAGTTTTTATTTAAAAAACAGTGGAAGTCTAACTTTGTCTCACATGGACATCTAATACAATGGAGAATCAATAAGGGTCACAACCCTTTACAACATAGATCGAAACGTAAAATGACATGAAAAATCTAGGAATGACAACTCTAGTCCTCGAACTATGAGGACTCACCACTAGCTTTGGAGAATAGTCAATCCAAGCTCTGAACCAAAGAAATCACCTTAACATCTGGAACCTATACTTTGTAAAAATGTAGAAGAAATATGGGTTAGCACTAAAATGCACTTAGTATGATAGTCATGCATAAAAACCTTGAAAACATGATAAAAAGGACATTTTAATTGAAAAGCATGCACAATAAGGGTGTTACATTATCTACCCCTTAAGAACATTCATCCTCGAATGACGATCTAGACACCTTAGGAATTAAAGAATCATGACTAGCAGCCCATCATGCATGAAACATCAAAACAATGCACAATTTAAAGGAGGAAATATCACTCCATCTCAACATACGCAATGCAACATAAGGAAGTAGGAACTACATCAAACAACCCATTATGCATGAAAACCTCAAAATTTATCAAATTCATAGGAGGAACTACCTTCTCCAACTAAAATCATGTTCAACTTACTAGCATGAAACCAATTATGCAATTACTCTCAAAAGCACAATAAGCTTGTTGACAATTCATCTCATGAAGCATATAGGCAACTCATACTAAATGCACAACAATATGAGGAACATAAATCATAAAAACTCATTTCTTTACTAAACATGAATTTCTCAAGAACATGCATAACATAAGGAGATCATGGAAATTTCTAAAACACACATGACTCCAAAACATAAATCAAGCCAAGAGGAACTCTTTGTCTCAAGCTAGAATAGGAATAGAAGAAAGAGAGATGAGGATATCGGGATTCTCAAAAATTTTGCTATCTAAGCATACCATCTCCCCCTTGGGAGAAAGCCCTCTACTAATACCTCAAGTACTACTTCCTTCAAACAATCCCAAGGCATAACCAAAAATCCATAATTACCATCATGGATTCTAAAATCCATATCTTAAAACAACAATAAATCCCATTCATGCTAAAGACAACATCAAGGTCTAGTATATCAAGTCTACCAAGCCACAAAAGATAAGCAACACTAGAATCTAAATAAGCATAGAACACATATTGGTAGCCATACAAAGAGGATACTCTTGTCCCCCTCAAGCTTGAGGTGTATAGAATCTACCTTCTTTAGAGCACTAGTACCCAAACCACTAAGAGAAGCTTTCTTGGCCTCTCTCCATTTTGCCTTAAGCACCGGGAAATCCCTTATTTTGTGACAACTTCTTCCACAACCATAACAAACCTTGGAACCCACTAGGCACTTATCCTTATGCCTTCTTCCACACCTAGCACAATCCATCCATAGAGGCCTATCATTCCATTCACAAGACTTAGGGCTAGACAACCTCTTTTTCTTAAACCTTAGGGAAGCCTTAGAAGAACTTTGCCCGCAAAACCTTTGTTTCAACTGAAGTAACCATGCCCATCAAGCCTTCTTTGAGGGGAATTTTCATCAATCCTATACCTCTTTGTTTCTTTAGACCCCTCTTCAAGTTTCTCTTTCTCAATCCCTTCAGCACGAATCACAAGACAATCAACATTCATATCATTCTCAAGCATAACCATACAACATTATTTTTCTATTAAGTTGGACATGCTCGACACAAACTTTCCCATTCTTGACTTAGGGTCATCCACGATAGATGGAACATATCTCGACAACCTAGTAAACTCCCAAGCATACTCCTCAACACTCATCCTACCTTGCTGAGGGTTAATAAATGCAAGTATTTGAGCTTCTCTCATCTCTAAAGGACAAAACCTACCAAGAAACCCATTCCTAAATCTTTCCTATTCCATGGGGCCCTCTTCTACCTGCCTTGCTCCGTTCATTGGCTAAATCACATTTGGGCAACCTCCTTCAATTGGTAAGCGGCCAATTCCGCCTTCTCTACCGGAGTCACTCCCACAAAGTCCAACACCTTAGACATCTCATCTATAAGTTCTTAAGGATCTTCCTCCATCTTTTCCCCATAAAATTCTAGAGTTTCTATTTTGTCTTGAGTCAATAATTGAAAGCCATATCTAATCTTGTCATTAGTCATTAAGTCAACCGGAACTTGAGTAGCTTGAGGAGGAGCTCCCTGAACAACCTTGTCTTCTTCAAATCCATCGGTGAAAGATCCGTTAGTAGTTATGTCATGTAAACCACCGGGTAAGGAATAGAAGAAGGACCTTATAGAGTTAAACTCTATCAAACGACTAAAGAGTAATGAAAGAAGTGTAGTTTCCTAACATCTTATAGCCTCTCATTCATAAATGTGGCGTGCTTCACACTATGAACAAGACTCTACTAGACGTGGCTTATTAGACATCATCTGAGAATAATTCAAAACCTTGTGTTGTGATTACCAAGTTTGTCACGACCCAGGGGTACACCCTAGATGTAACATGGCGTACTTGACCCCGAAGGGGTCTCATACAAGCCACTTAGCAAATCATAACATAGGATAAAAGAAATGATGCAGAATTTTAAAACTTTATCCATACAATTGACGTCGTTTATAAAAGCAAGTGAAAGTCTAAACTTGTCTCAATTAGCCATCTAATACAATATTTGAATGAACTAGGTGCACAACCCCTACAACATAGTTCAAAAATGAAGTAACTAGGGAGGAACTACAAATGACTCATACGTCCTTGAATCATGAGGACTCACCACAAGCTAGGAGAATAGTTGATCAAAGCTTTGAGCAAATGAAGATCACCTCAAATACCGAACCCTACACTTTAGGAAAAAGGTAGGAAAATAAGTGTTGGTACAAAAATGGACTAAGTATGATAGCCATGCATAAAAAAGTTGAAAACATGCTAAAAATGACATTTTAGATAAAAAGCATGCACTTTACCTAGTTTGATAATCATCACGCACATTAGTGTAAAGCGTAAGTCATAAGCATATTCAACATATAGATCATCATAGCATAATCGAACAATCTCATAAGTAACCCTAAGTTATACATGTGCAATGCATAGATAAAGATCCCATAATCCCATATATACTAACTACCACTTTTAGGCCACCATAAACATCCTTACCATTCATTGGCATCATCCTTTATTAATACTCATAGACAAGGAAGCTTTCACATTTACTAAGTCATATAAAGGAAAGCACCTCATAGTAACAATGCACATTAAGAATACTTTATTTCATAAGTCATCATAACATAAAAGGAACACACCATAACAACTCTCAAAGCCTACTTGTGCAATGCATGGATGAAGTCCCATACACCCACCCACACTAAGTAGTGCTTCTTGAGGAGCCATAGTTCATAGCCATCTATTGTGCGGGTAAGCCTTAACCGACATAGACCATGTGAGAAAATCATGAAATCGGTGTCATGACCCACACAGAAAAGAGTTGGTATACTTGCCTAAGGTAGAACCGGTAACATTTAGCTTAGGTAGATCCACTAGCTAATAACCTATCTAGGCACATAGTTATGGGATAAGAAGATTGTTAGTAGAAACCCGAACCTTACTTAACGGGGGAGCCTCAATCTCATGAGATTACTTTTAGAAACCTGGCCTTACTTAACGGAGAGCCTCTATCTCATATTCAATATCCACTCGGTGCTAAGCATTACTTCCCACAATTACAAGTTTAGTTTTGAATTGAGTTAACTAGAATGAAAGAGTGCCTTAACACTCTATCCAAAACAATTCATAAAATACCTCATAGATTCAATAGGTGAGAATGGAATTTCAATCTTAGAATCATCATATTGTGACAAAACCTTTCATATCATATTCATTATGTGTTTATGAAAATTACCTTTCAATCAACACAACAATTAGATTATAATCATGTTCATAAAGCATGAACATAAATATCATGATCATACATAATTCTCATAATTTTCCCATCAAGGTCCATGGACCACATTCAATCAACACACCTAGAATTACTAAATAAGGCATGGATAATAACAAGATTCAAGTAATCAATTTATAAAATTCATAATTCTATAACATTCTACTTGCATCAATCAATACCCACACTTTAATATCCAATTTGAGAAAACAGGGAAATTCATGGATTCTTGAGGAATTCAACTTAAAATCATATAAAATTATTAATATATTCATAAACAATCATAATTTAATCATTTAAAATGAATTTTAAAGGAATCCATGACATTGAAGTCAAACCCTAACTTTTGGGTTTTCTAGCTTTGAAATTGAGGTTTTTGAAGTGGCTCTATGGGTGAAGGATACCTATAGATGAAAAGATACCATACCTTGATGAGGAAATCCAACGAATTTGAGGAGAAAAACTTGATTCTTCAACCGTAGCTTCACCTTTCTTCCTCTTCTTCTTCCTTGAAATTCTAGAGAGATGATTTTGGAATAAAGTTGGTTATGGATTTTGGGTTTTGGGATTTATGAAGTAAATGGGTTGGTTAATGACTTCAAAACTTTTATATAGGTGTATTAAAATAATATTAAATGACCTCACATCATACTAAATAAATTATGAAATAACCTAAAGACCCCTAGAACTAGCCGACTTGAACCAACTTATAGACCCCATCCACGAACCTTACCTACGAGGCGTTGACTAACCCACATACCATATTGGTGGGACGTGGGTTGGGGTCTGCAGCCTCTAACCTTGGACTTGATCCATGAAGCTCCACCCACGGAGCGTGGGCCACCCTACAGGGCATAGGTCCTTCCATGGGTCACTATTTTTTGGGTAGTTTTGAGGGTGGTTCTAGGGTCCTCCTCAAGGACCCTTGGTTGGTCCTTGGGGAGTCTTACCTTGATGTTTTAACCCCTAAACCCTTCATTCTAAGTACGAGAAGCAAATTTTATGACTCTAACACTTACGACAAGCTGTAGTTAAGCCTACTAATTTTTGTGGTATAATAATAAATGTACAATACAACATAACCGAAACATAATGGATAGCTCAATGTTTTGACATGCTAACTGAAAATGCAACATTAATGTACTGTTAATGAAACATTTGGAACTAATGCATGTATAACTGTACAAACTGGCCTAACAAGTGTAATTAATGAACTAAACGAATCTACACAACTAGGGTTCTTAATTTCATGCGAGGAACTAGGCAGCAGTGTTACAACAACATGAAAATCTGATTAGGAATATTCTAACAACTAATCCACAACAATTTCTAACATTCAAGAAACCCTAGGTCTAGATAATATGGATGGAATCAAGAATCTGACTGAATTCTAGGGACCTAGTGGAAGAAAATAATCCACTAGTGAAATCCCACATACATGGTAAGGAATTTCACAGAGAAATCATTCTATTTTGGGGCAGAAACTGAAGAAGATTTGTTGCGTTCTTGGAGAGGGTTGGTCAACTCTTTCTCCTCTCTGTGTTCTAAGTTTTATGAATTTTGGTAAATGAATTGACTAGGGTAGGTTCTAATTAAGTGACAAGGTTAAAACTGACAAAAACTGCGTAGTTTAGGGGTTAAATGACGTATTTTAGGTGTCGAATGTATAGGGGAAAAGACCAAATGACCCTGGATGGACCGATGGTCCATTCTGGTTCGCCATCATTCAGGGTCTTAGAGTTCGATATGGGGGTCTGACCCATGGCCCTGGAGCACAAACTATTGCCTGACCTACAATCCGTTGGTCTTAGCGTAGGTCAACCCTTAGCTGAATTTTTCTAGGGGTTCTGGAGGGGGTTGCAGGTGGAAGACCACGGACCTCACCTACGGTCAGTAGGTGGCACCTGTCGGTGGCACCTGCAACTTCTGAAATGTCTGTTGGTTGATCTTTCTAGGATACAGGGTGTTACAAGCTCGACGAGTTGGCACTGACTCCGCCTTGTGTGCCAGATCCCTTAGTATTTTTTCTACTCTTCATTTCTGAAAGCTCACCAAAACATTTTGATCCAATTGGGCGATATGCCTTCTCGTTAGGCGAGCCTAAATACCGTTTTAAAGCTTTATTCAAAGTGTTTTTGATTCCGACTAATCTTCACAACTCTTGTGCTTTACTGTGTACCTTGCAAGTAATGGCGAGACTGAAGGGTAAGAATGTGGTCTACTTCGATACTGAGTCAGACAAAGAGGCTCCTCCTCCTCCTCTCCCTCTTAAGAAAAACTAGGCCTCACCATTAATGAAATATCTAAATCGCCCACAAACTTCTGCCTAACAACCATTTACCCAAGATAGGGCACAACCTAGGGCGGTGAGGAAGAGGGTGGAAATTAGATCCAAGTTGGGTTAGCCCTCATCTGCATAGACATAGAATTCGAGACTTCTCCCTATTATAGCTCCATGAACCTTGAATTAGCTCAAAGAGGTAGGAGAACGGACCATACTCGAGGAGAGATGACTATGCATAGATGGATTGATAAGCGATTACCCAGCCATCTAGGCTACAATTTAGCTCCATTGTTTTGAAAGCTTTACCAAAGCCAAGATCCCATACATGCCTTCTTGGGTGAGGAAGTTTTTCGCAAAATATGCACATGCACTTCCGATGAAGCCAAAGGGTACAATTTTGAAGCCACTTAAAGAAGTGGAAGTGAAAGCGAAGAGAGTCTAGTGCGACATAGGAGCTATTAATACTGCCTAAAATATACCTGTATTTGGAGATGATTTGTATTCATTCCCGATGCGCAATGATCTGGACTCTCTTAAGGGTTGTCTAGCACCCTTGATCTCTAATTTTTCTCATTCTTGAATGGTGGATTATGCAAATATCGAGAAGAAAGATTTAATTATGGTTGCCAGATATTGGTTTAGCTTTATAAGTAGTAACCTGATGTCATTGAAGAATAAGTATATTCTTTGCAATGACAAGCCGGTATTAGTGGGCATCATCGATTGACAGCACATACACGTTGGTACCATTGTCACTGTAGAGATTCTTATAAGGGTGACGAAAGACCAGACATTGCTTACATTTCAAGTGTTGATCAGAAATTTCAGCTTGAGAGAAGGAGTCCGTTTTAGGGCTACTACATATGTGACAATCACATTACCCTTATCCATTGATATCCAGAGGATCGAAGCAGAATGATTGTGAGATTATACGGCTCGAAGAAATTTTCTACCACAAGACTCCACTATAGTGGTCGACCCTGCCACATTGACATATGAAACTAGCAATTCTGTTCCTTTTGGGGTGCGGGCTGGTATTCCTATTCCTTGATCTATTGGTGGCTTTTCTCATTCCACTACTGCATCTGCACCTTCTACTTCTGTTACCGTTGCTAGTGTAAGGCCTCCCCATTCTCGTGTTGTCCCTCCTCCCTTGACCCATGCACTTATATATAATATGGGCAGTCTTACCCCATGAGCAGATGTTAAAGCTGCTCAAGTTGAGAAGGACTTACCCCGACTCATTGATTAGGCTATCTATAATGGCTTCGCTCCTCTACCTGAGCGTATGGTTAAGTATGAGAGGACTATTGTGATCCACAATCTAAGATTAGGTGATTTTACTGCAAGGATAGCAGAGTTGGGGAAGGTAGAGGGTAGTTCAAGTGCGTTGGAAACCCTTAGAGCTGAGGTTTCCACGTTGAGGGCTAAAGTTAACCTGATTCAATACATGGATATCTTGACACTTTGGGGTAATATTCCCCTTTCATATGTTGTGGCCCCTGCAGCCAAGATGCTTAGTGTTGCATCTTCTTCATCTATGCATGAGGTTGTTGTAGATGTGGATGCTAAGGACGAGGAAATAGATTAAGACACTAATGAGGAGAGGTTGATAGAGGACGAGCAAGGGGTTACTAAGATCCTGACATAGACGCAAGAGACGGAGGAGGCTATCCTAGAGAGGTCCCTTTGAGAGACTACAGAGGTCCAGAGTGCACCACATTTCTTATTATTAAGACGGGAAGTGATACGCAAGCCGAGCCTTTCTTTCTGCCTCTTGTAGGAATCGATGCCCCACTTAAGGTTTCTCCACTAGAGACTTCAGATGAGAGTGCTCCACAGGCATAGAATGTTAAGGGATCCTATATCTCAGCCTCATAGCATTTCATTTATTTAGCATCGAGGACACTACTTTTAATTTTTGGTGGGGTGAGGGCCTTCGTGCAAATATTCTCCTTTTGTTTGTATTTTGTTATTTTAAACTTTAGTAGTTAATGTTTTGTTTATGTTAGAGTGCTTTTCTTTTGGGAAATTATGTGTATTTACTTCAATTTTTATTCTCTACCTTTATGAATGCAACCCCACATGAATTTTTAAATCTTGAAATGCTTAGGGTATTCATTGACATAATTTAAAAATAATTATTTTTCAATATCGAGGTCTTATATAGTAATCATGATGAGCATGATGCATAGTGTTGATGTTGAGAGAATGAAATTGTTGTGGTTAAACTTTTGAATGATCCTATTGAATCTTTTGTGGATTAGATGTGTTTCGATGTGAGCCTTGCAATGAACATCGCACGTACGCTTTTGCCCTTTTTTGGATGTGCTAAATGAGTATTGTTTGAACTGGCATATGTGGTGAGATTTCACTTGAAAGCATGCATGCGGAGTTCTAGAATTTGCCTTGTTAGTCAATTTTTTTGAATCTTGGTAAATATGAGACATGATCTTTGGCAAAAATTCAATGAGGGAACCAAATTGTTCATAAACTATTTGTGACTACCTTATGATGGTGTGAAACCTTTTTGGCCCCATTTTAGCCTAATCTATTTATTGTCAACCAAAAGAAAGCCTTTGAATTAAATTGTCTCTACCTTCTTACCTAAAATCCTTTCTGAAGCATTTTGATAATTGAATATCAAACTTAGGCCAAAAGTGTAAGTTGGGCGTGTGGAAAGAAAGGATAAATGAAAGCCAAGTAAAGGAAAAAGAAAGATGTGTTGAGGCTCAACCTTGAATGTGAAAAAAAAGGGATATAGAGAAAAAAAATGAGAGAAAAGTGAAAATGAAAATTGGACCACATGAAATAAATGGGGATTCCAAATAAAATGAGGTTGAGTTCTCAATTGAAAAGGTAGAAAAAGAACTACAGAAGAGGTGATGATGATTGTAACAACTCTTTGAAAAGGTAAAGTCGCCGATCTAAATTGACCATGCCTTAACCCACAACCCCATTAAAAGCCTAAAAGACACTTGAGATCTTGCACGAACTAGGTTGTTTTGTAATTTGAAGATATAGGCAAACCTATGGGACAAAGATTTCATGTATTTGTTTGTTGAGAGAGTGAGATTTGCATTAATTTCTTATACCTTTGTTGAAATTTATTTGTGAGAGCATGGAATCGTTCTTGATATGAGGGCACTTGAATGCATTTGTTGAAGCATGTTCTTACATTAGACAAGAAGCTATAGTGAGCTTGAGCTAGTGTTGAGACTAGCTAGTAATCATGTGAAGTTTTTTAATCATGATTTAGTGTAACATACTATTGAGAATAATCTGGCTATGGCATTTGTATGCTAGTTCTCATTGAGTATTGCTGTAGACACCCATATTAAGCTTATTGTGTTCTTTATTTACTTGAGGACAACCAAATGTTTAAGTTGGAAGTGTTGGTGAGTGGTAGACTTACACTCATTTAAGGTCCATTTAGCTAAATATTTATTGTCATCAATGCCTTAATATTGTTTTTTCTCATATAAAACTGATGATTTTACATTATGAAGGCAATTGGACGAGGCAAGGACTAATGTTTGAAAGAAGGGCCAAAATTAAAAAGAAGTGCAATGTGAACATTGTTGATCACCTAGGATGAAGGGAAAATTCCCTACTGAACATGACCTCTTCAAATTTGAAAGTGCACGACACTTGTTGCTACCAAGGAAGGTGCGCATAGTGAAAACAGTGGACTTGATAGTCATCGCCCAAAGTTACAGCGTGCAAGGTAATGATTGAAAGCTCGAAAGTCGGACTTAGGTGGTATTCGGCCATTCGCCGAATGTGAAAGGCTAACTCAATCAAGTTCGTAAACTGAGGTTCAAACACCTAAAGCCTAGAGCTTCAAAGGGTGAGCTGAGGAGCCAAGGGCAATCTGTCATGCAGGTAGGGCAAGCCTGACTAATGTCACTGAATTAGTCCTTAATTGGATTTTTGGCCAAAACATGGGAAGTATAACTAGCCCAAAGAATAGAATTGAAAAATATATTATTCAGAGACATTTTCAGAAAAAAAAAAAAAAAAAAAAAAAAAAAAAAAAAAAAGGAGAAAAGTTCAAAAATATATTGAGAAATTGATAGAGAACATCTTTCTACCTTTGAATATGTAACACCCCAGATTCGAGAAGGGCAAGACAACATTTTTCAGAAGCTGCAGGTGCCATCCGACAGAGGCCACCCACGGCCCGTGGATGGTACCACGGACCGTAGGTGTGGTCCATAGATTTGCCACCCAAAAAGGAGTCAGGGGACCTAGAACCACACCCAAAGCAACGAACCATTTGTGGGACCATGGTCCGTGGTTGATGGCCCGTGGTCTAGACCCCTAATTCCCACATTATGACGCCAGATGACAGACCGCCAGGATGTGCTGTCGATCAGACCACGGTCTGTCAGTCAGGGTCCGTGGGTCGTGGCTGGCAGTTAGTTTTAGGAGCAGTTGGGTCTTTTCCTAAATAGTCTAGCCTAATACTATGTCATTTTTACCTTCACTAAGACTCGTATATAAGTATTTTAACCCCCAAATTTCCCCAATTGAAATAAATCTCTCAAATTTCTAAATGAAGATAAAGCTCTTCCTTGCCAAATATGTCTCTCTCTAGAAGTTGAAGAAAAAAGTTAGGGTTTTAAGATCAAGCATCCTAATTCTCCATTCCTTCCAAGCTTTGGGCATTAAGGTATGATAATCTTCATTCATGGATCCCTTCCATCCAGGGAGTTCCCAGATTTTTCAATTTTATAAAGTTAGATCCCCCATTTAAGTTAGGATTTTCTTCAATTGCCATGGGTTCCTTTTTAATGTTTATTTTTTAATTAATTTATGAACTTTTATGCATGAATTGAAGTAATTGCATGCTTTTAAGTTGAATCCCCATGAACCCATGTAAATCCCATGTTTTCCAATTATGATGATATAATGTGGGTTTAGATAATGAAAAAAGAGTTTGATAAAATCATGCATCAATTGTTATAATTACATGAATTTATGATGAAACCCATGTTTAACCCTTGTTTTCTAGATGTTGATGATTGAAAGTGGGTTTTGAACCTTGAAAGATGAATTATGAAATTATGCATGCTCTTATGAAGTTTATGGAAATGTTTTAAGGGTGCTTTTAGAGTGTAGTATCAATGATCTTATTATGGTTGTGTTTTTGAAAGGATTTATCATATACACACATAGGCATGAATTGTGAAAGACTTTCTCACCTGAAATGAACCAATGCGAAGCAGCTAATCTAATGATGAGGCAAGAGGTGATTACCCATGCTCTCTTATTGAATGATAAGAGGCGATTAGACATGACACATGATGTAAAGACAATAGGCGATTACCCATGTTCCTTAAAGGACAAGAGGTGATTACCCATGTTTCTTCATGAGCTATGATTAAAAGATCATGGACAGTGAAAGATTTTCTCACGCATGGTGTAAGGAGCTATACTATAATAACACAAGGGGCGACTACCCATGTCTCTTAAAGATAAGACAAGTCAAGACTTAATAACTACTGTTTGGGAATTATTCTTAGCACCGAGAGGATATTGAGATTGAAGCTCTTCCGTGTTGAGGTCGGGTTTTCTAGAAGAAATCTTCTTATCCCTTACCTATGTGACCCCATATGATGATGGTCTAGAAAGACTTTAACTAGTGGATCCACTTTAGCTCAGATTCACGGTTCTACCTTGGAAAGTAAGACAACCCTTTTTAGTGTGGGATACAACGGGGGATCATGTTATCGCTCACATGGTCTTTATGTCAGTTAAGACTCATTCCCATAATAATAATTAACCAAAGTTAATTCAAGTAGTATCTCACATGTGTTCAAAGATGATGTTCACTTGCATTGATCATGGTTTTATGACTTATGGTTTCTAACTCTCAAAAAACATGTTTTAGCTTGATCATTGCATACTTATAAAAATTTCCCTTTTAGCATGATTTAAATGTTTTATGCATGGTTATCATACTTGTTACATTAGTTTGTACTGACACATATTTTTTCCTACATTTCCCTAAATGTAGGGTCCGACAGTCAGGGTTCTCAATTTCATGGCTACAGGTTCACTTAAGAGATTTTGAGCCTTGGTGAGTCCCCATGCTTTGAGGATGGATTTTCATCATTTCAGTTTTCTTTCCTACTTCCAGTCTTGGACATGATGTATGGGCTAGGCCCAATTTATTTCTATTGTATTAGATGGATATTGAGACAAATGTTTAGTCTTCCGCTTCGCTTTTATAAAACATTTGACTTGAAATGTTGTTTTCATTCCTTTGTCCGATTCTTATGTTATGAATGCTAAGTGGCTTGTGTGGGATATCTTGGGATCCTATACGCCATGTTACATCTAGGGTGTACCCCTGGGTCATGACAAACTTGGTATCAGAGCCAGGTTTAGAAGGGTCCTAGGATGTCTCATAAGCCACATCGAGTAGAGTCTTGTTCATGAAGGTGAAGCGTGCCACATTTATGAATGGGAGAATATAAGATGTTTAGGAAACTCCGCATCTTTCATTACTATAAAGTGGTACGATAGAGTGTAACTCTAGGTGTCTTTCTCTCCTAACCCCTATTTATGCTTTTCAAAGTATGCTTCCATGATGGAATCTTGTGAGATGGAATAGAAATGTTCGTGAAAATGTTAGACAAGAGGTTCCCCAAGTGCCGATCAACCCTTTGTCCGAGCAATTGACTTATGATGAGTTTCGAGTTGCATTTCATGCGTTGGACCAAGCTATGATGGCTCAGGCAAATAGGGAGGTTGTGGCTCCCATGAACCCAAGGGTGGGTACAATGGCAACTAGAGTGACAAACTTTATTAGGATGAATCCATAGGATTTTCATGGGTCAAACATTGAGGAAGATCCTCAAGAGTTCATTGATGAGGTGTATAAGGTGTTGATGATCATGGGAGTGACGATGGTGGAAAAGGCGGAATTGGCCACTTATCTACTTAAGGGTGTTGCTCAAGTTTGGTTCAACCAATGCAAATAATAGAGGGCAGAAGATGAGGGTTCTCTTGATTAGGAGAAATTTAAGGTTGTTTTTCTTGATAGGTTCTTTCCCATTCAAATGAGAGAAGCAAAAGTAATTGAGTTCATTAACCTTCGCCAAGGAGATATAAGTGTGAATGAGTCTGCTTTGAAATTCACACAATTGTCTAATAGGCTCCCACTATGGTTGCCGATCCAAGGGCAAGGATGAGTAAGTTTGTGTCGGATGCTTCAGACTTAGTGGTCAAAGAATGCCTAACCACCATGCTTGTTAAGGAAATGGATGTTTCTTTGTTGATTATACATGCACAACAAATAGAAGAAGGAAAGCTTAAGAAAAAAACTATGGATTCAAAGAGGACAAGAAGGGATGATGGTGAGTTTTCACATTCAAGGTCTGATGGAGCTAATTGTTCTCTAGGTAAGGATGGTAGTGAGAAAACGTGTCCCGACTGTAGGGAGTGTGGGAGAAGACATGAGGGTAAATGTCTAGCCGGTTCTAATACTTGTTTTGGTTGTCGAAAGATGGATCATAAGATAAGGAATTTTCCTTCCGTTTCTAGAAATGAGGGAGATGATCATCAAAGGGCACAACCTCACCCTTTCTCCGATCCTAGTGGTGGTTGGAAACAAGATAGCTTATATTCTCTTCAAACTCAACAAGATCATAAGGGTTCCACATATGCGGTGATTGGTAAGTTATGGTCTTTTAGCTTTGTGGGTATGGATTTTTTAGTATTGATTCTTGCATTGACTATGGTAAGACTCCATGTATGGAGAATTTGTTTGGAGAAGTTATTGAAATCCTTGTGGAAACCTCTTATGTGTTTACTTGTTTCAATGGTTTAGTGGTTGTTAAGACGTTGGTGTTATGGTTGGGGTGAGGGAGATGGATTTGAAAAGACTAGTGGGGTTTGCTCCAAAGGAGGAGATAGGGTGCCTCATGGTTGGTACGTGAGTAGAACTATGTTGGTTTTGGAAGAGTTCTTTGTCATGGTTTGGTGGGTGAATGTTCAAAGGCGATGTGATGTCTTAGTATCTCTATATGTTTCCTTCTATCTTGTAGTCTAGCATGAGGGCTTATCCCTCATGGTTCACTCTTTAGAATTCGGGTTTCTTAGTCATCCGCATGTTTCCTCATGCATGCATACTCATGTATATGATTTAGTTTAATTGATTGTTTCATGTTTATGTGCATTTGAATATGATCTTGCATGTTTCTCCTATGAAGAGATGTTTTAAAAGTATGATTTAGCCTGCAGATGGAGTTTCCTCCCTCGATATGTGCATTTATGTGATTGCATTCATGTTGGGCTGCTAGGTCTTGTTCCTATCTTCCTTAGAATGTTTTGAATATGTTCTAGCTTGGAGTCGAGGTTCCTCCTTGGCTATGTGCATTTCGATGAAGTTGCATTACTAATTAGGTTGTTAGTTTCCCTGCTACTCTCTTCGTGCTAATTTAAGTTCCATTCGAGGTTGAATGTTCCCATAGGGGAGATAATGTAACACCCCGGATTCAAGAAGGGCAAGACAACATTTTCAGAAGATGCAGGTGCCATCTAATAGAGGCCACCCACGACCCGTGGATGGGACCACAGATTGTAGGTGTGGTCTGTGGATTGGCCACCCAAAAAGGGGGGAGGTGACCTAGAACCACGGTCAGACCAACAGACCGTTTGTGGGACCATGGTCTGTGGTTAAGGGCCCATGGTCCAGATCCCCAATTCCCACTTTCTGACTCCAGACGATGTACTGACAGGACAGGCCATCGGTCAGACAATGTTGCGTCATTTGGGGTCCGTGGGTTGTGGCTGGCCGTTGGATCTTTTCCTAATTATTTTATCCTAATACTATGTCATTTTAACCTTTACTAAGATCCTTATATAAGTAATTTAATGCCCAAATTTCCCCATTAGAAATCATTCTCTCAAATTTTAAACTAAGATCAAGCTCTTCCTCTCCAAATATTTCTCTCTCTAGAAGTTGTAGAAGAAAGTCAGGATCCTCCATTGCTTCCAAGCTTTTGGCATCAAGGTATGACAACGTTCATCCATGCATTCTTAACATCCATGGAGTTCCCAAATTCTCCAATTTTGTAAAGTTAGATTTCCCAATTAAGTTAGGGTTTTATTCAATTACCATGGGTTCCTTTCAATGTTGAGTTATTTGATTGATTTATGAAATTTTATGCATGTATTAAAGTAATTGCATGTTTTTAAGTTGATTCCCAATAAACCCATGTAAATCCAATGTATTCCAATTATGATGATATAATGTGGGTTTGGGTTATGAAAGAAAATTTTAATGAAATGAAGCACAAATTGATAGAATTTGCATTAATTTATGATGAAACCAATGTTTAGCCCTTCTTTTCTAGATGTTGATGATTGAAAGTGGATTTTAAACCATGAAAGGTAAATTATGAAATTATGCATGTTCTTATGAAGTTTATGAAAATGTTTTAAGGGTGCTTTGACAGTGAAGTATCAATGATGTTGTTATTATTGTGTTTTTGAAAGGATTTTCAATATACACATGTAAGCATGAATTGTGAAAGGCTTTCTCACATAAAATGAACCTATGCTAAGAAGTTGATCTAATGATGAGGCAAGAGGCAATTACCCACCCTCTCTAATTGAATGACAAGAGGCGATTACCTATTTCACATAATGTAAGGACAAGAGGTGATTACCCATGTTCCTTTAAGGACAAGAGACGATTAACCATGTTCTTTTATGAGCTATGATGAAAAGTTCATGGACGGTGAAAGGTTTTCTCACGTATGGTCAAAGGAGATATCCTATTATAATGCAAGGGGAGACTACATATGTCTCTTAAAGATAAGATAAGTGAAGCCATAATAATTACTACGGCGGAATTACGCTTAGCACCGAGAGGATATTGATATTAAAGATCTTACATGTTGAGGTCGGGTTTTCTCGAAGCAATCTACTTATCCCTTACCTATGTGCCCCTATAGGATGATGGTCTAGAAAGACATTAGCTAGTTGATCAACTTTCGCTCAGATTCACGATTCTACCTTGGCAAGTAGGACAACCCTTTTTGGTGTGGGAGACCGGGGATCATGTTATAGCTCACATGGTCTTTATGTCGATTAAAGCTCATTCCCACAATAATAATGAACTAAGGTTACTTCAAAAATTATCTCACATGTGTTCAAAATTGATAGTCACTTGCATTGATCATGGTTTTATGACTTATGGTTTCTAACTCTCAAAATACATGTTTTAGCTTGATCATTCCATACTTATGAAAATGTTCCTTTTTGGCATGATTTAAATGTTTTATGCATGACTATCATAATTGGTACATTTTTTTGTACTAATGCATACACTTGCCTACATTTCCCTAAATTTAGGGTTTGACATTTAGGGTTATCAACTTCATGGCTAGACGTTTACTTGAAAGATTTCGAGCTTTGGTGAGTCCTCATGCTTCGAGGACGGATTTTCATTGTTTCAGTTTTCTTTCTTACTTTCAGTTTTGAACCTGATGTATGGGTTATGCCCAATTTCATTATATTGTACTAGCTGGCTATTGAGACACATGTTTAGTCTTCCGCTTTGCTTTTATAAAACTTTGGACTTGAAATGCTATTTTAATTCCTTTGTTCTATTTCTTATGTTATGAATGATAAGTGGCTTGTATGGGGTCTCTCGCGGTCCTATACGCCATGTTATATCTAGGGTGTACCCCTGGGTCTGTCATGGCTCTTTTTAGCATTATTTAAATGTTTTATGCATGACTATCATAATCGGTACATTTTTTTATTCTAACGCACACACTTGCCTACATTTCCCTAAATGTATGGTTTGACATTCAGGGTTCTCAACTTCGTGGCTAGAGGTTGACTTCAAAGATTTCGAGCTTTGGTGAGTCTTCATGCTTCGAGGATGGATTTTCATTGTTTTAGTTTTCTTTCTTACTTTCAGTTTGAACCTGATGTATGAGTTATGCCCAATTTCATTCTATTGTACTAGCTGGCAATTGAGACACATGTTTAGTCTTCCGCTTTGCTTTTATAAAACTTTGGACTTGAAATGCTATTTTAATTCCTTTGTTCTATTTCTTATGTTATGAATGCTAAGTGGCTTGTATGGGGTCTCTCGGGGTCCTATACGCCATGTTATATCTAGGGTGTACCCCTGGGTCGTGACAGAAGAACACTTTTCTAGATTTTGGGGTTTTACAATTTTGTACTTGAATTTGACAATTGAAAGTTAAATCCAAAGCGGGGTTGCTCTTTATTTCTTGATTTCATGTCACTCATGGCTATATTGATGAAACATATAATTTCTTTACCTTTTTTGAATGTCGAATAAAACCCTAATAACTAGGGGTTCTCTAATGGGGTTAGGTGTTTGTTTAATGTAGTGGGTATTTTTCTATGGTTTGTTTTTGTGTTGTCCATACATGATTTTTTTCTAATTATCATGGGGTAAACTAATGGGTTAAGGTTGTAAAATTAATTCCTCCTTCCAATCTTTGGTTGATGTTCAAAACAGATTAATTAGAGTGGGTAATTAGTTCAATACTAGCAATTTACATTTGATGTTTATGACTTGCTCGAAAGAGAGGTTATGGGTCTTATCTATTTACCCTATTCTTGAAAGAGAGGATAGAATAAGGTAATGGGTTGTTTTGAATTTGCATATAAATGAGACCGAAAGGATGTTCTATGCATAGATGCTTTGAGATCGAAAGATTATTTGCGGCAATAAAGATTACATATCCTATTCATGAATCATCATCACTATAGAGATACATAATTACCACTATGTGAGATTGACTTCCAATTCTCACACCTGTAGATTGTATATTAACTCTTGATTGACTTTCACTGTTAACCATTTATTCTAGGTAAGAAACAGTTTTATAATCTAAAAAAATGAGTTAAAAATATTTAACAATAATCGACTTAATTTTTATTTATTTGGAATAACAACGTATTCAATTTGAAGTCTCTTCTTTCATAAGTGAATATCATAAGGAATCTAGAGTATTTTCAAGCAATAATTCCTTCAAGAATCTAATAAAAAATCCATATATCATCATATTAAAGGAAATATAACGAATTTTTTTATTAACTTGATTACTCATTTATATAGTTCTGAATAATTTAAGTTGGAAGTCGGTTCCATCTTCATCATCATTGTTATCTTCTTCGTCATAATTGTTGTGTACATTTTTTTTTGAGAAGGATTGTTGTGTACATTTTTCATCTTAGCCACATTACGTTTAGTTGCATTGAGAATGATAGAGACCGTTAAAACATTATTATATATACAATGAGTAAAGGACTAGGGTTTTCTAGATGTTATTACAAACTTTTGTACAAGAAAAAAGTTTGAAAGATTTTTTGGACCGAAAAAGCTTGTAATAAAATTTAGAAAACCCTAAACCTTATCCCTCATATATATTATGGTGTTTTAATAGTCCTTCACATATTAAATGCTACTAAACCTAATGCGACTAAGATGAATAAGGTCACAACAATGAAGAAGAGGATGAGTGTGATAATGATAAAACATATTTCCAACATGAATTCTTCAGAACTGAATCAATGAGTATTCATATTCATAAACATTTCTCTTCATTTTATTTCCTTTATTTGATGATATGTTGATTTATCATTGAATTCTTAAATGGATTATAACTTCCAAATGGTCTAGTTTTCTTAGAACATTCACATTTGAATAGAAATCTTAAATTTTAATACATTGTTGTGTGTAACTAAATAAAAATTATTTCGATTGTTGTTAAATATTTTAAGCTTATTTTTTTAGTTTTTCTTATTAAGAATAAATGGTTAATTCAACGTTGAAAGAAGTGATATTATTCAGATTTCCTATTTTCAAATTAAAACAAAACCTTTAACAATTATTTCATTGTTTTATCAAATTGAGTATTCACATTTGGTGTATATATATATATATATATATTTGTAATATAATCTATATTGAATATATAATAGTAGTAGTAACGCTTTTGTTTTGAAATATCGGGTTTTATTGGAAATTGATATAAAAAATAGGTGGATTTAATTGGACCCAAATTGTTGGTGTCAAACTTCTTATCAAGAGACCATGTCTAACTTATCTCTAACCTCTTCCATATCATTAAGACTATGGAAGTTGTTTGCTAGTTTTGAATATTTAAATCATGAGGCATTATAACTATCTCAGGTACTACTAAAACGGTTAAAAAATTAGTTTGTCAAAAGCAGAAGAATATATTCATACCAGTGTCATTCATCAATACGTGGAGCTTGCAAGATAAGAAAATAGTCAAATCATGGGAACACAGTCTTTTTCAATAGTTTAGTTTTGAATGTTAGCATTGATAGTTTAAAACTAGATAGTATTTCATACCCTAGATAGAGATTAATTCTTTTTTGGACAAGAAATTGTCGATTACATTGAGAAAATATGAACCCAAACGTTAATATCTATTTGTTTGTTGGGAGCCACCACAACAAGAACAATCAAATTGCAATACATATGGGGCAATCTAGACACTAGATCCTATGGCTTCTATATGAGAATCATAAAAGAGAATCAGTGTATGTCAAAAGATAGGAAGTTCATTACATTGCCAACATAGAGGAAAGGAAAATTGTTAATGGGAAACAATATACCATTATGTCTCTATGGGGCTTTCCAAGGGAAAAGTAGAAACTCACTCGCTAGTCCTTGTTAAAATTATTTTAAGGTAGTGAGATATTACATGTCACATAACAAATGTAGTTGAGAACATCGTGAAGTTATCACAAAAAATCCATGTGATGCTACCACAGATCTACAGAGAAGTAAACACACTAGCATATTACATTGTCAATCATGCCCTTGATAAAAAAGAAATAATCATTTTTACTACATTTATATCATTACCAAATAAACCAGAGATATTTTGAATTTTCTCAAGCAACAAATGACCAACAAAAGGATAAAAACTAAAAATATAAATCATATTAGGGAAGGGGAGGAACACATCATCATAAGACTACGAGTACAATTTTTTTTTATTTTCTTGAATGGTCATACACCACAAGGACAGGACAACGCACAAATACAAAGGTGAAGGATTTAACAAAATACCAACATCAAATACACAAGTGAACGATTGAGCTAATGCTTCAAGACAAATTCAACCTACAATGTCATTGATATTAAATAAGTTATGGGGAGTGAGTAAATCAAGCTAGATCGGTACCAGAGAAGAACAATGATGAGTTATATCATTCGCACAAAAGGCTCTCAGATATATGAGACCCAAAAGGGGAACACTGTTAGAGCAATCACCGCATAGATAGACAAAAAAATCAAGATAGAAAATCTTTACTGTTTCGAAACATAAAAGTTTTCTCAAAGCTGCTACAACATTTCCTACATCATCAAAGTCAACTTAGTAATGATGAGTAGAAGGAAGAATATGCAGAGGAACACAAGGAAATACTCACAAACTAGAAAAAGGAGCTCAACTCCTTGACCATCATAGCAGATCCAGAGCTTTCATAGGAGCACATAGGTTTGAGTCAAATAAATAACCCTTTGTTTGCAGATGTGACACTGGTGTGAACAAATGAGATATTATATTGGAGGCTTCTAGATAGCATCAAAACCTATTTTTTATATGGGCCGGTCACTTTTGGACCTGCCTATTGGTGGACGGACTTGTTTGTTGTCAATAACTACAGGGCCTAACAGGCCCAAAACACATTTATAAAACGTCATTATTATTTTTATAATAAAAATTCAAAATTCTGAACAAACCTTTTTTTGCAAAATCATTTTTTACATGTGGCCAATTATAATTCGGCCACGTCATTATTATTTTTATAATAAAAATTCAAAATTCTGAACAAACCTTTTTTTGCAAAATCATTTTTTACACGTGGCCAATTATAATTCGGCCACGTCATTATGTTTTTTATAATAAAAATTCAAAATTCTGAACAAACCTTTTTTTGCAAAATCATTTTTTACACGTGGCCAATTATAATCCGGCCACGTCATTATTTTTTTATTAATAAAAATTACAAAATTCTGAAAAAAATAAATGACGTGGCCGGATTATAATGGGCCACGTGTAAAAAATGGTTTTGCAAAACCACCGTTAAAAAATAATGGCATGAATGAGCCTTTTCTTAAACGGTAATGGCATAGATGAGCCAAACTTTTAACGGATGGCATAAATGAGCCTTTTCTGAAAGTTCGATGGCATATTTGAACATTTTCCCTTTATAAAATATTCTTTTAAAAAAAGTTAAGAGAATGTTTTAATTTTATAATCTTAAACTAAAGATATGTGTAATGTATCAAAATTTTATTTAATCTTCTTCTCTTAACATGTCACGTGGAATATTGAAATTAAAGAGTTAACAAATTAGTAGAAAGATATTCATTTTCAATTAGACAAAAATGAAACATAAGACAAATAAATTGAAAGAGAGAATACTTGTTTAGAGTCTCAACATTCACATAAGATCTATATTATTTTCTTTTCATGAAAAATTATGACCTTATCAAATCCCATTAATTTTAAAAATTAAATACAAGTATTTAATGGCCATGTAAAGAACCTCAAATACTCTATATTGCATAATATTTAAATAATTTAGTATATAGTAAGAATTGTGACGTATCATTGTTATAGTGCTATAAGTGGCACGCTTTGCTCCTAAGATATATATTTTCATTGACTTTGGAATTTATACTACGATAACTATTATTTTCAACATTTTATTTATGTTTTAATTTTAAATTTTTTTTATTAAGTAAGTTTCTCTTATATTAAAAAGTTACAAGAAAAAAGTTTTGTAACACCTCGGATTTGAGAAAGGGAAAATTACCCATTTCCAGAAGTTAGAGGTATCAACACACGTTGACCATCCACGACTTGTGGATGGGACCACAAATCGTATGTATGGTCCATGGTTGACACACTCACTTCCCAAAAAGGGTCAGAACCACGGCCGGACCAACAGACCGTTGGTGGAACCACGGTCCTTGGTTGGGGTCCGTAGTCTAGGACCCTCATGTTGGGGATTCAGACCACCGTCGAAGGCCGTGTAGGATGGTCTGTCATCCTAACTACAGTCCGTTAGTGGGGTCTCGTGGGTCATGGCTAGAAGTTGAGCTTCAGGGGTAGTTGGGTGTTTTCCTAATTAATTAACTGCTATACTACATCGTTTTACCCTTCACTAAGACCCATATATAAGAATTTTAACACCTAAATTCAACCCATTCAAGTCATTCTTCCAAATTAACAAAAGAAGATCAATTCTCGTCTCAATATTTCTCTCTCTAGAAACTTGAAGAAGAAGAAGAAGGGTTCAACCAAGGGTTTCAAGGTAAGCCTCCATTTTCACCATTAAAGATAAGCATTTGTCTTTGAGGTATGATAGTTTTTATCCATGGATTGCTTCCATTAATGGAGTTCCTAAATTTCCCTATTTTCAAAGTTAGAATTATCCAATTGAGTTAGGGTTTTATTCGATTGTCATGTGTTCTCTTGAATATTGATTTAGATGATGAAGTTATGATCTCTTATCGATCAATTGATGAAATAATATGATTTTATGAATATTTCCCCATGAACCCATATAATCCCCATGTTTTCAAGTTATGAATCATATGATGTGGGATTTTGATTATAAATGAATAGTTTTATTAAATTAAGCATGTATTGATAGATTTACATGAATTTATGATGAAATCCATATCTAACTCATATTTTCTAAATGTTGATGATTAACCGTGGATTTTGAACGTTGAAAGGTAAATTATGGACTTATGCATTGTCTTATGAAATCTATGCAAATGTTTTAAGGATGCTTTGAAAGTGAAGTATCAATGATAATGTTGTTTTTGTGTTGTTGAAAGGATTGTTCTCATATACACATAATAGCCTGATGTGAAAGGTTGTCTCACATAGTAAAGGGTTCTATGGTTGAAAGGTTTGCTCACGTAATTGAATCAAGGATTAAGAGATATCCTAATGAACCTGGCTTGGATTGGTTATTGAAAGATACCTTTCCATGGATTATGACTTGTCTTGGATTGGCAACATAACATGCCCTTCCATGGATAATAAGAACAAGTAAGAAATGACTATTCCATGGGATATATGCTTAGCACCGAGAGGATATTGTGATGGAAACTCTCCTATTAGTAGAGCATGGGTTTCTCGAAGAAATCTCATTATCCCTTACCTATGTGATCCTATAGGATGAATGTCTAGATAGACATTAGCTAGTAGATCAACTTAAGCTAGAAGTTATGGTCCTTACCTTGGCAGGTAGGACAACCTATTTCAGTGTGGGAGACACCGGAGGATCATGTTATTACTCACATGGTCTCAATTTTAGGTAAGGATAATTCTTCACATTAAATATGAACTAAGGTTACTTTAAGAAGTATCTCATTTGAGTTCAAAGGTTTTAATGATGTTAGTTTGCATTAACCATGTAAGTTTGTTCTGGAAGTTAGTTCAAAGGTTTTATTATAATATTCTTTTGCTAAGTGTCTTAATCTTGATATATTTTTAATATTAATTTTTGGGGTTGCGAAATTCATGATAAAATGTAATAATATTTATTGTAATATTCTTCCGATAGTTGTTTTAATCTGAATAATTCTTTAAATATTATTTATGATATATTCTAGATATAACATATCTTGGGTTCTTCGATACATATATAAATTTTCCTCCATTAATTGTTCTAATAGTTTTATATCTTCCATAGATTCTATCTAATATTGTAAATATTTGCAGTTCATTTTAATCTGTAATTATTTCTAAATACATACCATTCTATTCTTCCGGAGTCTAAATCATGTAGGTCTATTTCATACCATTCTTGATTTAATATATCTTCTGATTCGTTATCATTAAATATTTTTTCCCATATTATTCTTCTTAAATTCAATTATTTCTATATTTTTAAGTATATATAAGATTAAAGTTTTGTAGTTTTTTATCATTTCATCATGCATGTATGTAGGCATGCTCGTTGTTTATGCAGTTTTTATTTTCAACTATTCCTTCCTATCATATTCATAATTGATTAAATTCATATTAGATCATTATGAACTAGATTATCTTAACAGTTTTTGTAACAAACACATAAAAAATTACAGTATATATATAAACATCCAAATATACAATTTATGTCAAATTAAATTCTGGAATACTTCTTTATATACTACATTTGTAGCTTGATTACTTATTTTCCCATCTTCATCGAAAGTTAGTATTTTTAATCCTTTTCTCTTTGTCACTCTGGAAAGAGCAACATAAAATATATATATATATCTACCTTATTACTATCTTCCACGTACTGTACTACCTTATGACACATTATGACATACCATACCTATTTTATGACTTTTACTACTTATTTTAATGTCCACCTACTATTTTTACTATTCCTACTTTACACCTTGCAAAGTGATTTACATTACATTATATTATATCTATCTATTTATTCACGTGTATTTTGTCTGCCATCTTGTATCTTATCTTCTTTTTATCTTGTCCATGTCTTATCTTGCATGTCTGCATCTTATCTTCATCGTCTTCTTTTACTCTAAATTGACATCTGGAATTATGTTATCTTCTCCGTTGCATTTTGAACATATGTGGTCAGGATATTTGTGACCAATTAGCTTGCAATATCTGGTTAATAACTCTGTTGAAATAAATCCTGTCTTTAGTGCTAGTGTTGTAGGTCATTCTTCTGGCTTAAGTAATGATAAAATCCATCTCTGGACTTCATCCATATCTGCTTTTCTTAGCTCCCTTGAATTGGAATAAATCATTAACTGATCTCTTGCATAGTAGCTCCATATAGCGTTTCCGTTTAAATAATTTATTTGCTAGCTCTTGTATAATGGTTGATATACCAATTATTCTCTTATTGGCATAAAAACTGGTATCTCATTTTTTTGTATCTCTGGTTGCCGTTCGATATCTTCCGGTATTATCATTTCTTTTGTTAGTCCTATCTTTACCACTTGTATCGGAGGTTTTATTTCCTCGTATAATATCTCTGCTGTTGCCGTATAAAATTTTACATAAAATAAATTTCCCTTAGTAACTCTCTTATATGTAATAAATGCTTTATGTAGTTCCAGTATTCCACTTAGTTCCTCTCCGTCATATGTATATACTGTATTTAATAGTCCATAGTTATAACATGTCCTTACTAAGTTGGCGTAAGTTTTCGGTTGTGCAATTAGTTTATTATAACCTTGTAATTTTTGGGTTAAATAATCCTGGTTGGTTTCTTGGGTTGTAGATCTGGGTTTAAGGTTTAAGAATGTTTGGATTTTGTGTATATTTTCAATATAGGTTCGTGTGATGTAGTTATATGTCTTTTTCTCATTTTGGTTTTGCAAACTATCTGCGTATGTAGATGTTTGTGGTTCCACGGACATATGTCTAGGTGTTCTTTGGGTAAATGGTTTTTCAAATAGCTGGTTTAAGTTAGCATTTTTATGTTGTTTATCACTAACTTGTTTGCTTGTACCTGCAGCTATATTTAAACAAATGTTATGGGTTTTAAGGAGTTTCCCATCGTCTCCTTTTAGCTCTGGCTTTTTTCCGTCTTCCGATCGACGTAGCTC
>NW_006239065.1:509157-510323 GCF_000226075.1 Solanum tuberosum
TTCAAAAAATAATTTATGTATAAAAAAGATTAAAATATACCTTGAAATTCGCTAGAAGGATCATATATACCTCTACATGATTTTTTTTAAATTTAAAAGTCAAAAACATAAATTTAATACTTTTTTTTCACTTCCGTTAAATTAAGGGTATATGTGAGCTCATTTTATAACAGTAGGGGTATATGTGAGCCGTTTGTATAACGGTAAGGGTATATATGAGCCACTTTCATAACGAGGGGCATATGAGCTCCAAATGGCAAAGTTGAGGGGTATATCAGACCCTTTTCCCGGAATATAATAATATATCATCTACGTACACTACATAATTTTCTATTTGTTTAAAGTTATTGTCCATAAAGTATTGATATCTTCCTGGTGTGTTTTTATATCCAAATGGTAATACATTCCATTCATAAGATCCTTGTGGTACAGTGAATGCTGTTAATTTTCTAGATTCTTCTTCTAGTCGTACAATCAAATTGAGGTGTTGTTTTATTTTTGCAACATGCTAAGTTTTTTACTAATATTTTTTTCATTTTTATTTCTTCTTTATGTTTTTCACATAGTTCCATAAACCATCGTTGTACGAATTTTTATTCTAGCTCCTAAGGTATCTGTTAATTCTGCTTCATTCCAACTTTTTATTACTTTTGAATTAAAAGGTTCTGGTAATTTTGTAAAATATAATTTTCTTATTTCTTTACTCTCTTATGTGCTATATGTTCCTTTATAATAGTATTCTCTGAATGCACATGTATATTCATCTATGTAACACATATTACATATTGCTAATTTTGTCATTAGATTCCGATTTATGATTTTTTCTTTATTTTGTTCTTCTACCTCTGTTGTCATACTACTAAATTCATTTCTTATAGCTACTTCGTATTTATATAATATTTCCACAGTTGTAGTAGCTAATTCGCCATTAGATCTTTTATTACTACTTAGAGTTTTTAAACTTTCATCTGATAAATTGGTTCCTATGAGATATTTTCTAATTTTTGTGTAATTTTTTCACTTCCTTTTATCCATTCTGTTGTTTTTTATATTTTGTTATTTACTCTTTTTGCTCCTTTTTTTTTGTTTACACGGGGTTGTGAACCACCAGTGTGTTTTTGTTATTATATGTGGGTATAATTTTTCTAAAAATGGCATTCCTAATA
>NW_006239065.1:510550-510847 GCF_000226075.1 Solanum tuberosum
TATTAGCTTCTGCTCCCGTATCTATCATCGGTGTATAATATCTGTTGTAATATCCATCTATTATTATCTTTGCAAGTATGTATATTTTCATACTAAGGTTCTTTTCATTATTACTCTTTTATTTTCGTAATTTATTGTTAATTGTTTGTCTTCTAGATTATATGGTTTTACTTGTTATAGCCATTTTATTCCTAAAGTGATATTTTCATTTCCCTGATATATTTTAAATTTTATCACTATTGGTACTCCTCCTATGATTATTTCCTTTTCTGTAGTTTCTTCGGTATACATTAATGC
>NW_006239065.1:513196-514595 GCF_000226075.1 Solanum tuberosum
CTGTGCTATTATAGTTTTTTTACAATTTTCTGCAGATATATTACTATTAAGTCTATTTTGCCTATATCTCAATTCTTGTCTTTTTGCTATAATTATTTCGTTAAGTTTTTGTCTATATTCTTCATTCTCGTTATTCATTGTTTCTTTAAGTATTGAATATATTTATATTCTATTTTAGATATATTATCTATTAATTGATCTAATTTGTCGTTATCAATTTTTGTGATATTGAGTTTTTTATATTCCGGATATAATTTGTTTAATTTTCTTCTTATTTTTTTTAACTTTCTATTAGTATGTATCTTCCTTTGTTTCTTCTTATTCATAGCTCTGATACCATTAACTAACTCCAATTTTTTTTTTTACATTTAAGCAATTAACCGAATAGATCTTCATGCATATGTTAACCTCACACTCGAGGGTGAAATAACAAGAATATTACAAGCTTCCGAGTACCGAAATCAGCCGGCTCATGCTTCACACAACTTTCAAGACATATAGCAAATTAGTATATTACAAGACTTATGTTTACACACCCCAAAAAGATAAAAACGTATAACCATACTTATATTACAACCCATGGCGACATGACCAAATCAGCCCTCAAAATCTCCTATAAATATACAGCACAAAGATCATGTACAAGTCCCAAGGTTTATACAAACTACATATGCCTATATGCAAATGTGATCTTCCTTAATGCTTTCAAAATCTCCATCTTCAATGGCCAGCTTCAAGCATCATCACGAACAGCCCCTACGATAGAAACAACTATCGCTAAGCATATAGCTTACTGGTGTAAATACTATAGGTTTGGAGCCCTCAAATTCGACAAGTTATCATTCTCAAGTCAAGGGCAGCACGATCAAAACAAAATCAATAAATCAAGTAGACAATATACAAGGAGTATCAAGTTCAATATTTACAGGTCCAAATGTCATGAATGCTCATAGCACAACTTTTCAAGAGATTCAACAACAAGGCTCACCCAATATATACATCATGTCGTCACACTAAGCACGAGAAGGTATCAAGAAGGATCAACGCCCTACATCAAGAAGGGTCAAAACCCAATAATCAAGAGAACCAAGAACCATAATTAAAATGGCTTCCTAGTTCGTACTTAAATAGACACCTTCCATTCTTAAGACGAACTAAAAATCCAGAGTCAAGATGACAAATGATCCGAACCAAGAGGCATGCCAAGAGTGACGAAGTCACAGCCAAAAGAAGGACAAGGTCTCAACAAGAGTGCCAAGTGATCCGACAATCAGTACAAGTGGGCGAATTACACAAGCATCTTTAATGTATTAAAGAATACCAACACGACAATCCAAAGTGACAAGATATAACCAAGATACCAAGATAACTTTTAGATATACCAGCAGGTAAAAAAAAT
>NW_006239065.1:514771-570672 GCF_000226075.1 Solanum tuberosum
GACATAACTTGTCCTATGATGCGTCCCATATTTCGAATCCATAACAACCAAATTAGAGTTTAACATAAACATAAGAGTTGTACATATATGAATTGTATTTCCAAATCATATTTATTCACAGTAAACAAAAGTTCTACAGAACGAGATATGCTTAATCTACTAAACGCTACCCAGCTCAAAAACAAGTTTTACTACTTACCAAAGAGAAGAGTGTAACTCAATTTCCAGCCAAAAGGACCAAAAATTTTCTCTTGTGATCTTGAAGAACAACATGTTAGATAATGTTCTAAGGGACTTATACTTCAGCTGAGACGAATTTCCTAAGAGGAGGTGTCAAAATATAGGAACACAAGAGGTGCTTATCATATACACAACTGTCCCTAAAAGTTGGCTGCCCAAATAATTTTGTGCTGCCCAATCGCATACATATACACCTATATATATATCCTTCACCTCCTTTTAAAGCTATACATATTTCTAATTAAACATACGCAAATATACCCCATACAATACATTAAATTACGATGACAATTATTTTAAGCAAGGTTGCAAATATAACATTATTTCAAGTTCCCAAAATGAGAATAAACATATTGTAGTAATTAAGCAGTGATTTATCGACACACGACTCTTGTTAGCATATTCGGGGTGTTACAGATTTGACTTTGAAGTAGTGAATTTACGAGACGTATAATTGACTATGAATCATGTATTTGTGTTTGTGGTTAAAGTATTGAGACCTAGGCTTAACCTCTAGGATCAGTCTACACTTTGTTTTTACGAGCCATGAAATGGAATATGTATTGTAGATGGTGACTCGTATTTTCTTGTCAAAGACTTGAATGTTCAGTAAGGGGATCTAGAAATGGAAAGTACAGTCTGTGGAAGTTTTATTTTAGTACGTTTATTTCAGTCTTTTCCCACCCATTTAAACATAAACCTCAATGTTTTACTCCTAATTAAGGTCATTTCAGCTTAGTTCACCCTAATACTGCCATAATCACCCTCAAGGATAAGAGCATGGATCCAACATGATAAATCTAGGGTTGCAAGAAGCTTCCTCAAGTTTCTTCGAGGGGTTTATTCTTCCAGGTAGGTAAAACTATTCATAGTTCAATCAGTAAGAGTTAAACATAGGGATTTACCCAAAGTTTCCATGAATTCTAAACTTGGCTTTTATTCATTACTCTACATTCAAATTCTTATCATGGAGATTATAGTACTTTATGCATTTCGGACCTTGAATTTTTTCATGCTTATGTTATCACATAAACCCAATTTTGTTGAGAATTGTCTGAAATCTTTTTGATAGTTATTTTCATCCATTGACTTCTGAGTTAAAGTAAGTTCAAGTTTTTTAAATTATCATTTGAAACATATTTTGAGGGAACAAAAATGGTTCCAAATTCATTATTTTGTAATGAGGAAGGCATTGCCAATTTAAGATAGCATAAATAGGTTGAGAAAAAGATTTGGTCAATAAAGTAAAGATCATTTTTCCAAAAGAAGGACTTTTGAGTATTAACCCAACACAATTATTATTATAATTATGAGCATTAATGCTTGTTTTGGGAGTAGTATTGAACAATGAATTGGGTAAAACTTAAGACAACTCAATCCCCGTAAACTTCGCCACCAACATAGATATGATCGTGCCGATTATTTAGGCAACTTCTCACCAGTCTTGTTGAGGTCTCTTTAGATGGATTCATTAGTTCAGTGTTTGTCCTATGCTCTTTCAAGGTATACAATTATTCTGGTAACATGGGAAACACATTGGATAATCATGAGACTCATAGGTTAGAGAAACTCCCTTTGTATTTATGCTTTCTAGTTTTTGATGTTGCATCCCCATTCTTGACTATCTAGTGTTTTGGTACTATGACCCTTAGATTCTAGGGGTTGTTTTTCACAAGGTATTTAATTAATTGAATTAGTTTATGGGAAATAAAAACTTTAATTATTAAACTACTTTTTAATTGTTCTACTTCTTGATTTGGCTTCTTGATATGGGTTTGATGGGTTATGTACGGTTATTAACTTGTTCTTCCACTAGAGGGCAGTGTGGCTTCCCCTCACTATGGTTTGGATCATGACAGTTCTATACAACTAGTCCAATGTAAGATTCTGAGAGCTACTAGGAGCTTGTGTGTGGCTATTCTATTGTAACTTTCTAGGTTGGGACTGGCCTCTCCGATGTAAGATTGTTTAAATTCTATTGAGGCTTTCTAATGAAAGATTTTGGGAAGGACTATCTATTTTTATGTCAAATTCGGAGATATATTTGGTTCTATTAAGACTTTTCAACCTAATATTCTAGAGAGAACTAGTCATTCCAACAAAAGATTGTAGAGCATGTTAGGTTTCGATAAGGCTTTTCGACGTCTAATACTTGGAAGATGCTTGGTTTGATGTGAGGGCCTTCAGTTTAGTTTTTGGTCTTGTAGTATACTCTTATGTGTACCCGGCTGACTTATGTGGGTTAAGTAGATTCTTATGTTCATATTTATCAAGGTGTGTCTTTGCATGTGCCTTCTGAACTTATGGGCGCCTAGTTATGTTTAGATAGATTTTATTACTTTCATAAATTGTTATAGTAGTCTTACGATGTTGCATGCCTATGTATGACTTACTGTTGTCCTTAAACCTCGTTATACTAACCTTTTATCTTGTTATTGAAATAACATTATCGGTTGGCCTATAATTCCTACTTAGTACCAATTTTTTTACACATACTACACTTTGCATAATTTTCCTAATGTAGATCTGAGCTCTAGTTGTTTGTGGTGATTAACGTGTTGTTGTTGATAGCTTAGAGATAGAGAGTAAGCTTATTGGCGATCAATGTCGGTTCATCTGTTTATTTTTATAGCTTATGGACAATATTTTTATTTCAGGATAGTTTGTATATTTGTTGTTTATGTCGAGTCTATACTCTTCTTTTGTAATAGCTTTTCATTGGTATCCACTAGGTTTTGGGTTATATGTTATATTTCTTTTCTGTCAAAGGTTATATATATATATATATATACACACAAGTTCATAACATAAGATATAGAATGAAAAGAGATAAAGAACAATAATTCAACTTCCAAAAGTTTTATAAAAGTAAAGTGGAAGTCCAAACACTTGTCTCATTAGCCATCTAGTACATAAGAATTAAATTGGGCCTAGCCCATACATCATGTCCAAAACTGAAACTAAGAAAGAAAATTGAAACAATGAATATCCGTCCTGGAAGCATGATGACTCACCAAAGTTCCAAATCTCTCAAATCAACCTCTAGCCATTAAACTGAGAAACGTGACTATCAGACCCTACATTTGGATAGGAAATTTAGGCAAGAGTATGCATTAGTACAAAAGTGTACTAATTATGATAGCATGCTTAAACATAACATAAGAGTTAGACAACATAAGTCATGAAGCACAATCAGTGAACATAATAGATCATCTCAACATGTAAGGAGTACTTCTTCAAGTAACCTTAATTCATTCTTAGTCAAGACATGGGTAACCTCCTCCAGTGTTACTCATTGTGGAAGGCAAACTCAAGAAATAATTCAAGCTCATCATGTATCATACCATATCATAGCTTATCTTTTAAGGATATGGGAATTGCCTCTTGCCTTCTTGTGAAGGATCATGGGTAATCGCCTCTTGTCCTTTCACTTTGGGATGATGGGTAATCACATCTCGTCCTCTTGCTTAGGATAACAAGGAATCACCTCTAGTCCAACTTGTATTATAGGAATGTTGGTAATCGCCTCTAGTCCTACTCTAAGGAATATGGGTACTCGCCTTTAGCCTCATAATTTTCATAGTTCCTTAGCGTAGATTTATTTTAGGTGAGAAATCCTTTCAACCTACAACTCAAATCAATACGTTCTAAGAAAAGAAGGATTGGAATATCAATCTCATCGAGATCATCGATCTCATACCAATGAAGAGAACAACCCAATCTCTTTGTTTGAAGCTTTGCCATCATTCAACGTGAGAAAACACTAGAAAAGGATTTCCCAAGCATGGTTGAGATCAATGTGAAAATAAGAATGCCGGAAATATATCGGCGTATAAGACTCTTGGAGAATGGTACGTACTATAATCTACCGCCTCAGAACACTCCGGGAGACTGTGCTGCCCTATGTGGGAAAATCCCTTCCACATCAATCACAAAAATAATAAACAATTGATAACATATGTATCCCTCTCAAAGAAATTCATATTGTATCTTATTTATCCTATAAGAATACACATAAATCCATAAATTCTCCTTTCATAGAGTAAAAGCCATTTTAAATCAATTTCTTCTTAGAAACATGGGTTAAGCATGGGGACATGGAATTTCATCATAAAAGTATAGAATTCTCCCAATTTATGCATAATCAATCATAATTCAATCAATTGAATCAACATTCACAAGAACCCATAACTTTGAAGAAAACCCAAACTCAAATTGGGGAATTTCTACTTTTCAATTTGGATTACTTGGGGGCTCCATGGATGCAACGGTTCAATGGATGAAAATATACCATACCTTGCTATCAAAGACCAAAAGTAATTGAAGAATGGAGGCTTGACCTTGAACCGTATCTTGAATCTTCTTGTTCAAACTTCTGGAGAGTGAAATATCCTTGGGAGAGAAACACTCAACTTCTTTTTGGTGAATTTGAAGAGAATGAATTAATTTTGGGCTAAAATCAATTATATAGGGGTCCTAGGCATAGGTAAAATAACATAGTATTGTTTTGAAGAAATCTGGAAAATACCCAAAATCTCCTGAACCTATAGTTGACACAGTCCCATACGGGAGGCTCCACGAGCCGTCTATGGGTCCATGAGCAGTCTAGGCTAACGTGGCCCTTGGAACAATGGCCTGTAAAACATACCCAAAATCCCAATTACATCACGACCAACTTCAAGAGTTGACATGGCCCTCGCGAGCCATCTAGTGGCTCGTGCGGAGGGTCAGCCTTAAAGTGGCTATTGCCTGCCCCTTCATGGGCATCACTACCCATCATGGTTCTCACGACGAGATGTCTAGGTGCTCGTGGGAGGGGATACCTCTTTTTCTTGACATTGTGAGCGTTCACGAGCAACACCACTCCTCATGGTTCCCTTTACGGCTCGTTTGGGCATTCGTTGAGGGTGCCAAGGCTCAGTCTTTGGCTTGTGACCTTTCACTTGGTACGTTGCTTAGCCTACTTGATTTCGAGGTGTTACATCTCTCCACACAACTCATTTCATACCCCTTTCATTTCTTGTTTTCCTCTCTAGTGGCCTCCCTCAACTTACACTTTTAGCCTGAGTTGAGGTACACGATTTCAAATCAGGAACTAGGGCCACAACAAAGGGTTCCTATGTAGTAGCCTTTCTCAACATATGATTTTTACGTATGTTGAGATGCACATTGTCCATGGAGGGATCAGGGCCAAAATACAGGTTTAATAATTTTCACGGCAAATGTGAGTTGGGTAAATTTAAAGAATTGTCTCATTCAGGTAGAACATTATGGAGCGAAGGGAGAATTTTTCAATTGGTTGGTTATTTTAAGCTTAATTGGACTCAATTTCAACAATGTCCTATTATCTATTCCTAATTCAAAGTTACATCATCTTAGCAAGACTAACTTGGCATTTTCTAGATTGGCACATACAATATGAATACACAAATATCCCACACGCACGTGGCACATCATTTCACCATCAAATAATCAATGTATCCAGTTCATGCTACATCTTAAGTCATATTGTCTAATTGATTCCTATCATGTCATACAATGATCATACACATTTGACTTATCAATCACATAGTTATAACACATAACTAAAATTTTTGGAATGGTGTCAATTTTATGCTCTATTGATATCATGCTTTTATTTCCAGTCTACTTCTACATTTTACATCATAACCATGCTGGTTCAATAGAAACTAAGCAGTTTCTTGGGGGGAAAAACACCTGTAAGAAAACCTCAAGAAAGGATTGTGCATTGAATTAATCAGACATCACCCCAAAACATACAATCCATTCACCCCACCCCTCATAAAAATAGTGTAGCTCCCTCAATGAACATATAATATAAAACCGTAGGGTGAGAAAATCATGTGGGGCTTAAGCATCAAATAGCTAGAAAGAGGCTTGGGGGTCCTTTGGTGTGGACCACAGTGCATCAAGAGTAACATTTACATTGATCTATGTGGCGCCATCAGTAACGCCCTCCAAAATGACGGGAGGAGCACCATGAATAGTGCCCCTTGACCCAGAAGCTCCAACAGGTAAATCTCTCAATCTCCTATATCATATCTCCTTATTAACCAAAAACTGGTGTTATCCAACCACAAACTCCTACCACTCTGGTTTCATTATTCTCCACTCATCTTCCTTGTCAATAGAATTCTTAAAGTTTGGTGTGTGGTTTCCTGATGCACGAGGAGGGTCATGAGAAAAGGCCTCATCACCAAATAATGCAAAAATGACATTGCCTCCATCATTAATAGGGGAAGACATTGGTTCAAACGAGCCAACAATAGTTAATGCATCTATATCAGCCTGGATAGTGGCTAACTCAATCTGGAAGACTGAGAGGTCTATAGTCAATGTAGTCTGAGGCCGATCAAGGATCCGCAGATCAAAGGCATCAATCTGCCTATGAACTATTTTAATCTTATCCTCAATAACTCTCTGTGTCCACGCCTCTTAATCTTCAACTACCTTGCTCATACATGGCCTAGTATGATGTAGAAGTGTTTCCATATATGTCTTAAACTTCTAGAGTCGGCTATCAGGAATATTGAAAAACATGTAGTAATTGAAGTACTTGGTCTGCTTTCATCCGGGCAGGAATTAAAATAAGGATGAGAACTCTCAGTAGGCTCAGTAGTGGGGGCTGGTATGATGCCATGCTTGGATTGCTCTGGTCAGAATGTTTCTCCCTTAGGTGGCATATCAATTTCGATACCCTATTGTGATGATGTGGGGTTTGACTCATCCCGAATTAGACCAACATCAATGGTCTTAGTCACCATGATCATTAAATAAATCCCTTAAAATGAAACAATATCATCTATGCACACGTGAAATATGAAACAAGGGAAGGGTAGCGTGGTAGTCTTCCAAAGTTCCCACTCATGTATCTAAGCAATCACTATACGGGTTAAATAAATTTCATGACCCTCCATCAAATAGGGAATCATGACATCCCGATCTAATATCAACTAGTCTACCACCATCATGGAGGAAATTTTGGCCTAGAAAATCTACCATAAAATCATTGCAACAAAATTTTGTGTCGCCTTCTTAATGGAGTGTGTCAAGTCCCGTTATCACGCAGCCTCAACCCCCTCCTTAGCAATATACCAAGCTACCCTTCAAAGAAGGCCTCTCTCTTCTTTGTGTCTCCCATAGCCATATTGTTCCTAACTAGCTCTATTTGGTAGTCAAACTAAGTTGTATTAATTTGGTGTGGATGAGATGGGCCATAAATCAACTGGAAGAAAGTGCCCTCACATAAATCTATGGGAACATTCTGCACTAAAGCAGACAATAGCGGAGGTTGAGCTATCTCTGTGGTCCTCGAAGGTATGGCATTCTTCCCTATAGCTGCGTAGTATGCATAGAACACCCGTACCACTAAAGGGCTATATTTTTCTAGTGCCTCCGCCGTCCACTCACACTCGTGCATTCGAAAGAGTTCATTATGGTAGGTATAGTGTGGAGGTTTCCAATAAGAACCCAACGCTCCTCACTGATAGGTCTAGCAAGCTTTTGCTATGCACTTCGCCGCATGGCATTTACATAGATCTTAAACATGCCCTGAATACACCATCTACCTGGTTCACCAAAAACATCTATTGTCTTAGAAGGATGAGTAGGAGATGGAACATTTATTTCTGTGGACTTAGATGCATCATAAGTAGATATTGCAATTGAATCTGAGCCGAATCTTGACTCTAGCAGTGCCTCATGTTGTCGCTCCTCACGACATTCACTCGAACTATCTGGTCACTCCTCAGACTAGGATGCTTTAGTTTTACCGGTGGATTCTAACGCCTCCAGCATGGAAACAATTTCAAGTTGTCTTGCTTGTTGGTGAGTAGTTTGGGGTGTCTTTAGGAATGATCATTGGTGTCTGGGTTGAACTCCAACCCACTCAACTCTTTATCGGTAGGCTCATCGACTAGCTGTCAGGCTGAATGAGTGGACTTAGACTTCCACCTTTGTTGGTAAGTGTTGGCCTGCTTAGGAGGCATTATACCTTCGGAGGCATCATTAGTACCCAAATATACAAAATCAAAGCAAAGAAAGAATGAAAATCAAACTACAAAACGAAAGGAAAACAAAAAAATTGCAGAAAAGTGCACTGTTTTGGGTCTACGGTTGGTTCTTACAAATTGTAGATGCTTCGACGGTCTGCATGACCAAACCACATGAAAGGATGACAACTTTTTGGTTTCTAAAGTTTGAATGACAGTTCACTAGTACATTACACCGCTCTAATGAAGTATAATTCACAACGGATACCGTTTTAAGATCACTTTGATGCTTCATTGATTTGCAGTTATTAAGACTTACTTCTTTATTGTTCTATCAAAATTTTATCTTCCCTCTTTCCATATCAACTAAATGACGCCCATTAGAAAGGAAAGATCTCCCAAAGATGATAGGAACTTCAAAGTAAACTTTACGATCTAATATCACAAAATCTGCAAGAAATATCAATGCTTTAACTTGAACAAGAACATCTTGTAGTACCTCTATTTGTTTCTTCACAGTCGCATCACCCATTAGTAGTCGCATTGCAGTCACTTTTGGGGCTCCCAATCCCAACTTTTTTAACATAGAAGGAGACATCAGATTTATGATGGGTCCCAAGACACATAGGGCTATGCCGAAGTGTATCATGCCATTCGTACATGGGATAGTAAGTGCTCTGGAATGTTCCTTCTTTATCACTAACAATCGATTAAAAATGGCACTAGAATATTGCAACTTGTCATTACTTTCAAACTACATATCATTCATTAATTTAGAATAGTCGAGCATCTCTTCTAGTGCCTCAATCAAAGTGACGTTTATTGAGAGTTACTTCAACATGGAGATAAATTTCTGATATTTCCCTTCCTTAGTTTGCTTGACCAACCTTTGAGGAAGCATTGGAATTACTTTTTGAGTCACTTCTACTTCTTTCTCATTCAGACCTATTTTTTGTCCACTACTTCAACTTCATCATCTTTTGGTATTTTCACTCTTTCAACCTCCATTGGCATATGAGGGTCGATAATATTCTTCCCACCCCGAGTAGTAACTACCATGAAAAGCCCACCATTCAATGGATTCTTGATGGCATTGCTAGGGAGTGTTCCTTGTTGACGTGCATTCACATATGAAGATATTTTACTGAGTTGTTGCTCAATCTATTTAATAGATACTGTATGCAAATATTTTTTTTTCTCAATGCTTGACAAATCAATATGCATCTCTTTCATGTGGTCATTAGTTTAGTCAAACCTTTTCATCATTTTAGACATCATGTCCTTAATGCGATTTACACTTGATCCTCCATTGCAATTTCCTGGTGGGACATAAGGACCACTCTTATTGTTTCTATTAATATACGCATTTTTGTTGTAGTTATTAACCCTATTGTAGTTTGCTTAATGATTATATTGCACTTCACGATTGTAATTACCATAGGTCCGACCTTGATTTCCTTGAACTTCATGCCAAATATTCTAATTGGATGCTTGGGTATTAGTCTATGAACCCTGCATTTACTCATTCACAAAGTTGGCATCCTTTTCATATATAAACTCATCATCTGGTGGTACTCTATTTTGATAGTTAACTGCATTAACTATCTCAACACTTTCACTCACATGCTTCAAGAACAAGCCAACATCTCTTCTCAATTGTCCCATCTCTTCGCGAATATCATCATATGGCTAATTTGGTGTGGCCTGTATCGAAAACATACTTATTAATGTATTGAAGTTCTTGTGCTCCATGCCTTATTATTCTTGGAGATATTTTCAAGTTTCTCTACAATATACTGAAATGTGTTTAGCCCGTAAGATCCTCCAGCAATAGTGTCTAACATAGCCTTTCCATTGTAATCCAATCTTTGGTAAAAGTTATCTTTCATTAAATCATAATCAATACGGTGGTTTGGTACAGTTCTCATGAACCCCGTAAATTTGTCCAAAGAATAACGGATTGACTCCCCATGAAGAGGCATGAAGTTGTTTAGTTTGTCTTTTAGCATCAACTTCATTAACATAGGGAAGTATTTTTCGAGGAACACTTTATGGAGCTCCACCCATGCAGTAATTGAGTTATATGGATGCTCAGATAGCCATATGGTAGAATCACCTGTCAATGATAATGGAAACACACGTAATTCAATTGCATCCATGAATAAATCTGGCCTACCCAAACTACTCTTACACATGCTGATGACTTTACTCAGATGATCATATGGGTCTTCGAATTTCATACCAAGAAATAACCCTCTAAATGTAAGCATTTGCATCAGATTGCTAGTAACCACAAACATGTGTCCAGGTGGTAATGGAGGAACAACTATGCCCCCAGTTGATACAACAACATTATGATCATCCATGTAGTTAATACGCACATCGGGTGCTTGTTTATTTCACACTATTGCGTGATTGTTCTGATTATTTCTTTGATTGAGTTCGGGTGCCTGGTCGCATCCCCAATTCTATAATCTTCTTCTCCCATGTTTTTGCCATATCATGTGTTTTCCATTCATCGTTGTGTTTTTATATGTTCTTGATCATAAGGTGTCATGGGAATGCCTTGACTTTTTCTATTGGACATACACGTCGAACCAAACCTATAAGAAATAAGAACTAAATAAACATGTAATATTGAGAAATAATTTACTGGTCGCTCAATAACGAAATTAGTCTTATGTAAAAGACTTATTCCTTGGCAGTGACGCAAAAAATTGATTCACCCAATTTACACCTCCCGAAAGAAGTGTAAGCGGTCGTTGTCATATAAAGAACCTAACAGAGGTTAGGATCGATCCCACGATAAATATTGTCTAGACTTAGGCCAATTTACTGTTGATTGTAATTCTAATCAAAATATATCTGTAAAAAAGGGGTTCATAATATAAAATTAATATTTGACTTAGTTGAACAACAACAAGTAATCAAGTAACAGGATTCACAATTTTGTAAGATCAATATGAGATGAAACGGGGGTATAAGTGTTCCCCACAAGTTCTTCACGCAGTAAACATAATAATAGTGACCCTTTCCTAGTATTTGAGATGCAAATTTTGTAAGTTAGGTATCTCCTAAGGTATTGGTCATCCAAGAAGGAAATTTCACCATGCAACTTTGTCGATCTTGGGAGGTATGCTTCACTATCCCTTACCCTTGACCCCAGATTAGCCCTCGCATCTTTATGATTTTCTATTAGAGAGTGGATTATCAATGGTAAATCTCTATTGTTTAATCTGTTTTCCCATTGATTACTTCCTTATTCGGGAAAGTAGGAATAAGGCAAGTTCTAACATTGTGCAGCATTCGAAACGAAGAGAACAACAATACATGCATTAACGCTAATCTAGGATTACCTAATTATTAGTTCTACTTTGTCAATTACTCATGGTTCCCACAACCCTAGTTCTGAATTTACCTACTCATGCTTGGTTTATCAGAATTCGTAATACGATTTATAGAATAAATCATGGACTTACAATTACGGTAGATAAAATCCAGAACCTTGAATTTACGAACATAAAGCAATATTATAAACAAACACTTCAAGAATTAAATGCATGAAATGTTAGCAAGTTAATTCTCAAAGAAAAAAGTAAAAGTATCAAATTTTATAACTCTCAAAAAGGAAAAATACAACTAATATTTATAGGAAATGAAATCCTAAATAGAGTAGAAAAGGAAATATAGGAAAATCCGGATTTGCAGTCGTCTCTACAGTTTGTTCCTACGACTCGTAGGAACTCATATGGTTCGTAGGTACCTTCCATCAATCAGCAACTTGTCCTTCTCTTAAGAGAAATCTCTATGGGTATGATCTACGGCCCATAGATCTTTGTACGACGCATCTTGGCTAACTGTCATTAAAGTACTGGAGCTCAACATCTCAGAATCTTTCAAGGACACAATTGTATGGCTCATAGAAGTAACTACGGCTCGTCATTATTTTCCGTCATTTTATATTTCAGCTCAAGAAATGAACACCTCAAACTACGACTCCTACCTATAGCTCCTAGGTCGAGTCATCAATAATAAAAAAACGTGCTACTACAACTTTTAAGTACCAACTGCTCACAAAACATAATTTCCTACAAAATCTAAGCAAAATACCATCATATTTACTAACAAATAATTAAGACATATGCGAAACCCTAATTTTAAAGAATTAAAAGTACCGTAAATTCATGGTACATCAACCCTAAGTTAGCCTAAACTAGCCTAAAAATAAAAACTAAGTATCAAAAAACATTTAAAAAAAATAACTAAACTAAGCATCTTGGGTTGCCTCTATAGCAACGCTCGATTTAACGTTCCTGTATGACGCAGGTTCCTTGATTTCTTAGACTTTGTCAAGAGCCCATTCTTCAATCAATTTTACTTCTTCTAACATCCCAATGTAGTGCTTAATCCTTTCCCCATTAACCTTGAACCTCATTCCCTCATTATTTTTAGTTCAACCACTCCATGTGAAAACACTTCCACTACTCTAAATGGTCCAATCCACTCTGACTTGAATTTTATGGGAAACAAGTGCAACCTTAAATTGAAGAGAAGGAAAAAATCACCGAGAGAAATTCTCCCTTTTCAATGTTTTGGTCATGGTACTTCTTCATTCTTTATCTTTATAAGTCTAAACTTTCATATGTTTTTAGGTGAAACTCATTAAGTTCATTTAGCTCATTTAACCTCTTATCTGATGCAACATCCCAATCTAGATTCAAAATTTTGAATTCTCACATGGCTTTGTGCTCTAGCTCTACAGGAAAGTGACAAGACATTCCAAACATAAGTTGGTAAGGAGGGATACATATGGGAGCCTTCAATGTAGATTGATATGCCAATAAAGCATCATGAAGTCTTCTGGACCAATTTGTTCTGCTCGCACTCACAGTCTTTCCAAGTATATGTTTGATATCTCTATTGAAAACTTCCCCTTCCCCATTACACTAGGGATGGTAAGGAGTTTCTACATTATGTTGAAAACCATACTTCTCAAGAAACACCTTGAACAACTTATTACAAAAGTGAGAACCTCCATCGCTGATAATCGTCCTTAGTGTACCAAATGCGGAGGAGATATTTCTTTTAAGGAATGCAGTGACACTCTTTCCTTCATTATTTGAAAGCACAACAACTTCACCCTATTTAGACACACAGTCCACCGCAACAAGTGTGTACTTTATCCCATTCGAACTCACAAACAGACCTATAAAGTCAAGACCCTATACATCAAATAGTTTAATCACCCAAATTAGAATATGTGGGAGTTATTTATTCCTTTAAATATATCCTTCTCTTTAACAATGATCACAAGACTTTACAAAATCATGAACATCTTTGTGAATGGTAGGCCAATAAAACCCACACAATAATATTCTATTAGCAGTCTGCATACAACTATAAGGACAACCTATAAGAAAATAGATGGCAAGCTTTCAAAATAATCATCATATGAACCTTGGGTATGCAGCGACAAATAATATGATCTGCGTAGACATGGAACATATATGTATCTTTACAGAATAACTTCTTCATGTCAGATATGAATTTTCTTGTTTTGTAAAACAAAAATTCGAAGGTATCATATCATTCTCTAAGTAACTAGCATAATCTGTGAACAGTGGGATAAGATGATATGAGGCAGCTAAAACCTAGTCATCTGGAAATGTATCATCTATCTCAACTCCATATGCCAACTGCAACATTGCTTCGTCTTTTATTCTGGACAAGTGGTCAACAAGTTGATTTTTAGTCCCTTTTCTATCTTTCACTTTGAAGTAGAACTCATGCAACAATAGCACTCATCAAATGAGTATTGGTTTAAAATCCCTATTTTCCATAAGAAACCTCAAATATGCATGATCAGGCTGCACAATAAATTTAATTCCAAGCAAATAGGATCAAAACTTCTCAAATGCAAAGAATATAGCAGACAATTTTTGTTTGTGATTGTGTAGTTATTTTGAGCAATATTTAGGGCTTTGGTCGCATAGCATATGAGATGAAAAATCTTCTCATGCCTTTATCCTAACACTACGCGAAGCACCACCCACTCACATCACATATAAATTTAAACCAATGTCCCCAAGTCGGTGAAATAAGGTAGAGAAATCAGCCTCTTGTTCAACCCTTCAAATGCTTCAAAGAAAGTATCATCAAACTAAAACTTTATTTCCTTATCAAGTAACTTACATAGTTGGTGTGCTATCTTGGAGAAGTCTTTTATAAATCTTTGATAAAAGCTAGAATGTCCTAGGAAAATTCTTATACCCTTCACAGAAATAGGTGGGGCGGCATTTTTTAGTCACCTCAATTTTAGCTTTATCCACTTGAATGCCTTCTTTTTAGATCTAATGACCAAGAACAATGCCTTATTTTCCCATGAAGTGATACTTCTCCCTGTTTAGCACAATATTACATTCTTCATACCATTTTAGAACATCACCACGGTGTGCTTCACTAGTAAAATCATTTATATGTTCCAAATATTGATGTGCTGAGGAAATTTTTTTTATCAGAAGCTCAGAGTTTTTAGTATTCGATGTACCCGAGTGAAACCAAGATATACCTTGATTTGTAGAAGGTTTTATTGTGGGATGGGATGAAGTAGGATATTGTGGAATTTGTGACTAAGTGTCCAAATTGTCAAACAAGTGAAAGTTAAGCATAAAAAACTGTGAGGTTTGGCTCACGACAACACAATTTCTACTTGAGTGTGAGAAGATTTGAATATGGACTTCATTATGAGTTTATCTCATACTCGTCGATAGTTTGATTCTAATGGTGTTTGTAGAGTTGATTACTCTTTCCCTATTCTATTCATTCTAACTTCAGTCCAATTCCAGGATGAAGTTTCCTATAGGATAGATATTATAGTATCTCAAAACCTTGTCAAATAAGTTGGAAAGAAAAACAAAGAAAAATGTTTATTGGTGCAGTTCTTACGAGCCCACCTACGGTACGTAAAGAGGTAGTCATGGATGATTACATGTGAAAGGGAAAATATTGAGTGTCTCATGAAACTCTATGGACCAACAGGACAGTCCATAGGAGGACCTACGACCCATAGGAAGTTGTTCGTAGAAGTGGTTCTAGACTTGGTGAGATGTTGATTGACCTTGGGTTCTATGGTTGGGACTAACAGCCCATACAAGGGTCTACAAACTATAGGAAGTGCTCATAGAAATTTATTGGAATACGGAAGCTAAGCTCCCACTCACGACCCATGTAACAAGTTGCGCCAAGTAAGAAGTGTAGAACAATTAGTTCATAAGGACAACCGTTGTGTCTTCAGTGCCTTGATCTACGGATGACTAGGTCAGTGCGTAGATGTTTGTACGGACTCTAGGTCTTTCCATAGGTCACTTCCGGTAGTTCTAAGTCTAGGTTATTTTGGTCATTTTGCTACCCATTTAACACCTAAACTATGTTGTTTATAGAACATTCTAAGGTTCAATAACTAAATATACTATTCAACTAATCCTATTCTCTCTCATTCACTCAAAAACACCATAATCTCCAATGGCCTTCTTCTCCAATTCCCTATAGGGATCTTTAAGGAAATATAGGGTTCTTTAAGTTCTATTCCCCAATTCAAAATCTTAGATTACTATAGGTATGGGAAAAATTCCTTAATGGATCCCTTTCAATCCATTCAGTCATTAGAAATACTTAAATTCTAGTTTATGATGTTACCTAATTTCTAGGTTTTTTTTTATTCTTCATGGGTTCACTTTTTTTTTTATCCAATTGACTATATTTGATCTTATTATGGATGATTGATTCAAATTACATGTTTTAAAAGTATTCATATTAACCCGTGTTATATAGGTATTTTATGATCATGAATTTAAGATTTGAGGTTGTGCATGCATTAGGAATTGTAGTGACAATGATTCTAGGTTTCTTTTCTAACAAAGTATCTCATATTTTTATGAAATTGTGTTGCTTCCACTTGAAGTATTCCTGTTATGAAATATCTCAATGATTTATCCACTTATGATTGAAGTATGATTTTACTTTAAAAGATTATCATGATTTAGATATTTACGATTAAGTGTCTTTTAAACATCAAATATGTTATAAAACTGTGATATTTTAAAAAAGAGCTATTCATATGATTTTATGACTCTTTATGATTGAGTCAGTGTTCACAGATTCTCATCATTTCATAGACTAAAGAGATATGAATATGATATTATTCTTGATGTTTTCCATCGGGAGATTACTTAGCACCAAGTGAATTTGGGCGAATCTTAAGGTTATTGAACTATGTGCCACTACAGTATCTCCCAAATTAATAAATAAGCTAGTGGATCCACCTAATCTTAAGTATAGGGTCCTTATATTGGCAAAAAGGATTTTTTTTATGTGAGAGTAAGACACCGGATTCCATGCTATATCTCACGTGGTCTATATCCATTAACTGTAAGCATTTCTAAAATGATATGATTTTCATGCAAAGCTTATGTTATATTCATATGTCGTGATTTCTATATTGCACTGACCTCTTATGATTTATAAACTAAGCATATCCAATTAATATGTTTTACTTGGTCATGCATTATCATATTTTGAACCTATTATGTTATCATGTTTATGTTTATGGTTGTTCCCCATATTCACTACATTCAAAGTACTATTGCATAAATCTTTTGTGCCTGTATTGTTTCATAATATAGGGTTTTATGTTCCTCTATCTAGTCGTGGCTAGTGGATTGATTCAGCTATGCTTTGCTTGTGGTGAGTCCCATGGATAAAGGGCTTGATCACATGTTATGTGTTCTTATCTTTTTAGTCATTTCAATTTTTTCAAACTTCTTTCGTCAGCTAGGGATTTGTCCTAGTCAAACCTATGATATAGCGGCTTGTTGTAAGACTTAGTACATTTCCACTTATGAGTTTGTTGTACTCTAATTTTTGTATACCTTATGATGTTGATTTTGAGATTCATATATCTTTCATAGTTTAATTTTTTTATTGGTAATCATAGTGCCATGCTTATGTAAAGTGGATTTTTTAAGGTGTCTCGGGATCCCATATGTCATGTCATTTATAGGGGATAGTTTGGGTTGTGAAAGGTTGAGAGGACCCGTAGATTTGTTAGACGGTTGTCCTATTCTATTCCTATGGCTATGTTAAAGTTATCCCGCATGAAGGATTTATTCATCTTTATAGTAGGTGCTGCCAAGGAGGTAGAATTGATAGAAAAAAGGGAGTTGGGGACCATAAGAGGGCCTGCACTTCGGGTATATTTTTTGGTAGTAGAGGATCCTCAAGAGAAAGTGGTTCTTTTAAAATCGACGGCAAGATCACCAAGCTATCTTGAAATCCAAGGGTGCCCAAGTATCTTGTGGTCCCTACAATGTGAGTTAGAGTTATTATGGGTCACAATAAAGGTTGGAGGGCAAAGGTAGTCATTTTGGTTTCTCTAGGTCTTCATAGTTATTTTCACACTTGAGAATTTTCTTTACGTATTGAGACCTAGATCATCTATCGTGGTAGTATCCTATGTAAGGTCAAGGAGGACCCCAGGATATCTCTTAAGTCCTGACAAGATTAATGACAGATCAAGCTCTAGGTGAGAGTAGAGTTCTGATTGGTAGAGGTGGTCAGATAGAGGTAGAAGGATGACTCACATTTGCAGTGGTGAGGATTTAGTGTTATGCATTTCTAAGGAGACCCAAGCTGATATTTTTAAATGTTGTTATAACAAATATCCTCCCAGTCAATATTTGTATTGTTTGATCTAGGATCTATTTTCTCTTATGCGTCTACCTACTTTGTTAAAGGGTTTGATGTGATGTGTGATCGTATGTTTATGCCTATTTGTGTTCTACCTTCGTGGGTAATCCTTTAGTGGTGGATCAAGTGTATCGATCCTATTTTTTTACTTTGGCGAGTTATGACCCTTGGGTAGACTTTATGATATTGGGGATGGTGTATATAGATATGATTTTTGTTATAGATTGGTGATGAGTCTGAGATTTAGACTCATTTAGGGCTTTGTTTTGATTGGATTAGTCTCCTCAAATGCCTATCGTATGCTATAAACTAATGTTAAAGTGTTGATTTGCAGAATTTAAGGCTAAGGAGCAAGGCAAGGACACTACCGGACAAAAAGGAACTAACAAGCCAAAGAAGAGGAGAATAGCGATCTTGTTAACTGCCAAGACCACACGGCGGTTCGCCGAGTGGCTCTTTAGCCAACCCAATTTTACAGTACACCACATCTAAGACGAAAGAAATTTGGGCGAACTGTGTTCCATATCGGCGATTCGCCGAATGGATCGACTAAGAGAGGTTATACCGCCGAAAGTACAGAATGGGCAGTGAAGATGCAGGCAAATTGGCGATCCAATGGAACAAAGGGCGCATCGCGGAAGTGATCGGCAATCCCGATAGAGACCGTCTAAAGTTACAAGTGCATATTGGATGAAAACAACAAACAAGAAAGTGATGAATAGGGGCGATTGGCGAATCGCTCACCGATCGGCGAAGCCCGCCTTTCTTCACCGATTGGCCCCAAAAATGTCAAATCTTTGATCAGTATAAATTGATATTTTGAAGAGAGAGAAGGTACCCAAATATTGTGAAACTCATACCCAGAACGAAAAAATATTGTTCTTGCTCAATTTTCAAGCTTTCAAATAGATTTTAGAAGTGGTTTTGTAATGAAAGGAAGGTTTACTCATTTTGAAGTCTTACAAATCAAAACCTATCTATGGAGCATGTAGTAGGTATTGAATTTTCGCTTTTTATAATGACTAGCTAAAACCCCATTCTTGGGGGTTTGACCATGTGATTATTTGCTTAATTTAGCTAATAGGTGTTAGAAATTATTAATCGTGTGCTAATTCTAAGTGGGTCTGATTTATTGCTGCTGTTATTTTGTTGTAGTAATTGCCTATTTCACTGTTTTTCGCATTTTATGCTTGCTCGAGAGAGAAGTTTCAGACCAAGTCTATAAATTATCACTCGAGTGATTGGGCCTTTGTTGGTTCAGCTCAAGAGAGTGAATCCTAAGTACCAATGTACATATCTAGCTTGAGAGAGTAGATGGGGTGAGGTTGTGGGTTGTTTCTCATGTTAGTCTATTAAGGTTTTAAAGAACTTAATTGAAACGTGGTAGTTGTTTGAGAGAAAGCTACCTCAACTAGAGTTTATTCTACTCGCGAGGATTTATTAGTGATTAGTAATTATCTAGCACCCATTTAGCATAATTGGCAGTTGATTGGTCAATCCCCAAGTACTTCTAAATCATTTAAATACCTATGTTATTTTGTTATTACTAAGATTGCTACCTATTATCAAAAATCCCCCTTTGACATTTTGTTTCACCCTTTTTAAGGGATTCAGATAATTTCTATTCCTACAACTAATCAAGTCACATTTACTACTTCGTAATTGAATTTAAACACATACTACTCCCTGTGGGTTAGACTCCAACTCTTCATTGGGTTTTTACTAATTAACGATTGTTTACACGTAGAATCAGATGAGGTGTACTAGAAATGTTAATCAAAATGGGACCGCTGTCAGGGAGTGGTGTTGTTTGAAATTCTTTTATTGAAGCTGAATTGTGATTTCTTTGTGTTGTTGTTGAATCAACTTACCGTTTGTAGTGAGTTGTTTGTGTTTAGGTGAAAGGTTTAGTGCAACTGAAAGCACCGTAATTCAACCTGGGCAACAAGGTGATGATGGTGAGTTCTTTCACCCCAATGAGGATATATTGGGGGCTAAAGGTGGTATTCAAATACCTCCGGCTCTGAGCCAAGCTGGATTCCATGTGACAAACCGAATGCTACACCTTTTACAAGCCAAAGGCATATTTGGGGGACTAGAGCATGATAATCCCCATGAGGATGTTCTCAATTTTGTGGAAGTGTGCAGCCTGTTCTCACTCAAGAATTTTACACAAGAATCAATTAGGCTACGGTTATTGCCATTCTCTTTAATGGGAGATGCAACCAAGTGATTAGCAGAGCTACCAAGGAATTTCATTTTGTCATGGAGAGCTAACCGACGCATTCTACATAAGGTTCTTTCCACCCACAAAGATGGTGAAATTGCGTGACAACATCCAAAACTTCAAGAGAATAGAAGGAGAACCAATTCATGAGACTTGGCTGAGATATCAAAAGTTGCTATTACAATGTCCTACTCATAGGCTTCCAGGTGACGTGATACTCCAATATTTCTACAGAAGTTTGGATTCAGTGAACAAAGGAGTAGCCGACCAGCTGGCACGAGGAGGAATAATGCTCTAACCATTTGAAGTAGCTTCATGTCACGACCCAGGGGTATACCCTAGATGGAACATGGCATACTAGACCTCGAAAGGACTAACACAAGTCACTTAGCATATCATTACATAAAGTAAATAGAAATGATGCAAAAATTTTAAAACTTTTCCATATAATAGAATTCTTTATAAAAACAAGCGGAAGTCGATAACACTTTGTCTCAAACCATCTAAAACATCTTGAATAACTATTTGGCACACATCCCATAAAAAATTCTAAACCATAAAAGAAAGACATAAAAGAAAGGTGATCACATCCTCGATGCTATGAGGACTCACAAAGTCTTCAACTCCTTGGTCTAGTAGAAACCTAGCCATGAGAATAGAACTCAATATCGCCGGACCCCACATATGATAAGAATGTAGGCAAGAGTATGAGTTAGTACAATAATGTACTAAATATGATGGCTAGCATAAATCACCAACATAAGCATATACGAGGCATTAGTCAATATAAGCCATATACCATAATCATAAGAGACGACAACATAAACCATAAACATAAGAGACATCCTCATAAGACGTAGGATATATACTTAAAAGATAACCACATAATCATAAGCATAATCTTCACCATAAACACAATGTAAGCATTAGTCATCATATGGCATTAACCTTGAACATAAGAGATACCTCATATTCATAGCATAGTCAATACTTAGTTCTTCATAACATAAGAGAAACACTCCATAAGTAGGTTCAAGTTATACTTGTGCAATGCAATTATGAGAACCCATAATCTCACCCACACTAAGTACCATCTTAGGCCATCATACATTTTTACAATATTTGATCTCATCTTTAGCTTATTTCTCATAGACAAGGAAATTTATCACCGTTAGTCAATCATATCATGGAAGGCAACTATAGCAACAATCCATCAAAACATACATCGTAAGCATAAGTCATAAGCATATTCACTAGATAGATCATCATACATAAGAGGAACATATCATAACTACCCTCAAAGCATACTTGTGCAATACATGAATAAGACCCCACAAATCTCAGTCATGCTAAGTAGAGCTTCTTGAGTAACCATAATTCATAATTCATATTCTTGTTATGGGAATTATCCTTAACCTACATAGACCATGTGACCTTAACATGGAATCCAATGTCTACCCCACACCGAAAAGAGGTTGTCCTACTTACCTAAGGTAGAACCATACTCTTAGCTTAGGTGGATCCATTAGCTAAGAAACCTACGGGGGCACGTAGTTTATGCGATAAGGAGATTGCTTCTAGAAGCCTAGCCTGTCTGACGGAAGAACTTCCATCTTAAGAGATTGCTTCAAGGAATCCGGCCTTTCTAACGGAAAAGATTCCTTCTAGAAACCCAACCTTTCTGCCAGAAGAGTTTCCATCTCACTTCAATATCCACTCGGTGCTAAGCATAATTTCCATTGAGTTCATATTAGGTCTGGACTTAGTTCATATTTATGGAGGAACATCTTGACACTCAATCCAAAATAACTCATACTATAGCTCATTAGATCATGCGTGAGAATAACATTTTACTATCCATATCTACATATAGATACAAGTAGGCGAGAAAGCCTTTCAACCTTAGAATCATCATATTGTGATAAAACCTCTCACATCATATCATAATCATACATAAGTGTGTATATGAGAATAACCTTTAAACAACACAACAACTAGAACATAATCATATTCATTATACTCTCAAAAAGTTCTTAAAGCATATACATAACCTACATAAAACATGCATAATATCATATGTTGCCCCTTAAAGGGTGATGTTTACATAATCAAGATACAACTTTAGATGAAAGTATCTATCGTCGTATAATAGTTTAGTAAACCAAAAAAGGGTTGGGATCATTCGCAAGAGAGTGGTTTTGAGAATTAATAGAAAAATAAAATTTAGTTCTAATTAGTCGTAGCTAAAGACATTAATGATTAAAAACATTGTAAATTAAAGGGGGGCAGAAGTGTGTCAATTAACAATGAGGGTTTTATCACTAGTGAGTAAAAACAACAAAATAAACAGGCATTTCTAAATAATGAGAGGGGGATTCTTGGGATGTGAATGGAATACGAGATAGACTAAATCATTGGGTAGATGCTTTTGATAGAGAACTTGTAGATTAATTATCACTAGGCTACACTTTAAGGGGGATAAGCTCTCTCTCGAGCAACTTACCCCGTTTCAAGCGGGTTGCTCTCGGACACCCACTTGCCGCATGAAGAACATCCTCCACCTTAACCCACTCACTCTCTTGAGCTGAGTGTGTGTACATGGGACTAGGGTTCACTCTCTCGAGCTGAACCTCATGTCGACCCACTCGCACTGGCCATCAATTTAGTGGTCTTATTTTTACGATCTCTCTCTCGAGCAAGCCAAAAACACATAGATGAGATTATATTAGCAACTACAACCTCATTAATTTTATCCACCACCACTAAACGAAATCACATTTAAACTATAAATAGACTATCAACAAGCAAGAGCCAACAACTAATCTTACCCATATTCACAAAATCACAGCCCAAGAAATGTGGTTGAGGGTTTTAGCCACACATCAAGAGATAGAAATCTATACCTAAATGAGCCTGCATTCAAATATGTATGAAAATTTAAGTCTTGTTACATGTCAAAAATGAAGAATCCAAGAGACCCAAGTCCAAATCCTTGGAGATGAAACACTTTGGATCTTCAAAACTTCAAAACCCTCTCATACTTAGAGCAAAAGTATCAAAAAGTATTATTCTATATGAAAATTATAATAATTGTTCCACGCTTAAAATTACAACTCTAACTAGTATTTATAGTTTTCACTGATTTGTGCTGCAGCGGATCATTCGGCGCCATAAGTCGGAATCGTCGATCGACTCGGCGATTCACCTTTTGGTGTAGTTCATCGTCGTCGTGCACCATCCTTCAGCATCGTCGTACTCTGGGTCATTGGACGACATGGTACTGCCTCGTGGAACTTCTCGACGATGCGTCGACTGCTCCATTTTTTCCGCTAACTTGATCATTTCCTTCCGGGCTCAGCACACTGGAACAAATGGTGAAGTAAGACCCTTCGGCGACTCGCCAAATGGACTCGGTGATTCTCAGACCTTCATTTCTTTGTTTTTTCCAGCCTTTTCATTCCTTTTTGCGACGTAGTGTCCATGATTTCCTTCAAACTTTAAATACCTGAGACTTAAGGGTTTTCATCAGATATTGAGATAAAATAAGCATTTGAGGACACAATTTCTATCTAAATATAGCCCTAAATGAGTCCAATTTGTGGACACAACACGACTCGATTTACTTATGCAAAGATCAAATGTGCACTCAAAGATTCAAGTTGTGACCCACCAATATCAAAGCACCTCATGCTCACTATACTTGCTTCAAATGCAAGTTCAAGCTCAACCAAAGTGTTCAAATGCCCTCACACAAGGAATGATTTCATATTCACACAATGGTTTGCAATTTAAAGATTCGGAATACGATACAGCGCTCACACTCAAAAGATGAACACAATGCATTCTTTCACCCATAGGTTTGCCCGTAATTTCCAATCAAAATTTGTTTCAGCTCACTCAAAATCAAAAAGGTCTTTTCAAAGCTCGTAATGGGGCTGAGTGCAAAGGTATGGTCATTTAGGCTTAGTGACTTTCATCCTCATGAAATGTGGTGTTCACAACACCTCATTTCCTTTTCCTTCATCATATTATTCACTTTCCATTGATTGTTTGGGAACCCCATCTCTTTTTTACGTTATTCCTCAACTTTCTTTTTCATTCTTTTACTTTTTCTTTCTCTTTTTTCTTTTTTTTTTAATACATGGAGTGGTTCCATTTTTCTTAAAATCAAGGGTAAGAGGAGACTTTCCTTGCACTATTTGACTTTCCCTTATCTTTTCACCACATACCCAACTTAGGCTTTTGGCCTAAGTTGACTATTCAACTAACCACAACTTCATGAAGATTATGGGTGATGGATAAAGAAAGGTCATTGTTTTCATCAAGTTTCTTCCAAAGAAAGGTAAGGCTCAAGGGGTGTTCAAAAGTGCTTCGTACACTCACAAGGTAGGTCACAAAAGAGGTATATGTTAAATTGGCTCACACTCTTAGATGTTGCTTAAGATCATATCAAGAGATAGCATCACTTAGTTGACCGGACCAATCGGGGCAAATTCTAGGATCTATCATGCATGGTTCGAAGTAAGCTCATCACACTAGGCATTGACACTACAGTCAAACAAGACTCCACACTTTCGCTAGTATGCAATGATCATCACAAGAGACTCAATTCGATACTAGGGTAGTCATAACGAGATGCAAAGAGTTCACATATTGTCTATGCATCTTCATTTGGCCTCATCATAGCTGCACATTCATGCTTGTTCCATTGAGAGCACTATTCAAGTCATCAATATTTATCGGGACCGAGACTTAACTTTTGCAAAAGAAAAGTCACATTGAACACACGAGAGGTGGAAAAATTTTTGGACGGGTCAAAATCATTTTTGCAATTTAAAATAAAATGAGCCATAAGCTCAAACAACCACAGAAACAGTATGTCAAACACAATTTTTAAACAGAACATCCAAAATACAAACGAAACACGAACATCAATAGCACACAAAGGTGGGCCTCACCCAACCATAAATAAAAATATTTGTCCTCCAATGCAAATAACACAGAATCCGAAATGTAAAATAAAGAAACACAGAGAAAGAGGTAAAGAGGAGATCATGTCTACGCAGTCACTCCATCTGTCTGGGCATCAGTGCCCGATGCATAAGTCTAGACTCGGGCCTCTGTACCCGGTTAACCTCAGAAGGACCAGCACTACCAGATCCACTAGGAGCCAGCAGCATCTACGATGGCCTCATCTGTCTCAGTAAGGCCTTCATATCCTTGCCTTTTATCTCCAGGTGGAGGTACTTCTCTACCTTCTTTAGAGGATTTGATCCCCCTTCATTTATAGTGATACCCTGTACTCTTTTCCGGGGTGGCATGAAAATATTGGTCTTTACCATATCTTCAGGATACTCAGACTTCTCCCTACTAGACTCAACAACATGCAAGCGGAAGTCCACAAGATTTAACCGATTTTAAGGCACAAAAATATGGGATTTTAACAATATAAACACTACAGGTAAGATTTTCGAATTAAAACAGGCATTCAAGTAACTTAATCCTATCAGAGAGGCCCAGTACATAACAACAAGATAGAATCATTTTGCATAAGAGTTCAAATTCTCAAAAATACATGTGGGGTTCGGGAAACCAAACTTAGATGATAAATAATAATGACTAAAATGCTAGGCGCAAAGTAATCCCAATCCGAGCACAAATCAACGACTAAAATACTACTAGAAATAGAAAAATATAGAAACTATAGTGCGGGTGTGAGCTTGTGAGGTTCAAAAGTGAGGGAAAGGGAAGAGTTTGAAAGTTTAAACCTTTGGCCTTTTAAAAACTGTCCAGTTCTCACCCATTCGGCGACATTAGTCATGCTCTCCAACCAACTCGGCAACATGCCGAGTACGCACTTACCTCGCCAAGTTTTACAGGACCTCTAGTTAAACTGGGGTTTGAACGACGTACTAGATCGCAATCCGCTGACCAGTTCGGCAATTCGCAAATAATTTCCTGGGCTTACCGAGTATTACAGACTCCATTGTTGAAATTATCTTGAGTCCAACGGCGGTCTAGGTCGGGGTCGCTGACCTCTTCGGCGATTTGCCGACTGGACCTCTTGTTTGCCAATCTGCATTTTTCAAACACTTTCAATACTTTAACCTGCATGATCAACACACCACTATTTCTAAAATAAACGTAAAGCGATAAAACCTTTGGTTGCCTCCCAAGAAGCACTTTATGTAACATCGTGGCACGACGCAACTCCTCATTGAAGTTTCATTACTGAGGTTTGCCTCATTATCATTAGTCCACCCCTCTTTTGGCTCTAGGTAGAGAGAAGATAGCACTTGGTCCATTTGGGGCCTTTGTCACCATTCACACTCATTCTTCCTGTTTCAACACACAAACAAGCAAAACAAAACTAAAAATATAATTAGTAAAACTACAACTATTAAAAAATAGAAATTCTACTTAATTAAAAATTCTCAAATAACACCTCCCCTGCAGCGGCACCATTTTGATATTTGCGTAATCAAGACACAACTTCCGATGCAAGTGTCTACGATCGTACAATAGTTTAGTAAACCAACCAAGGGTTGGGATCGTTCCCAAGAGAGTGCTTTTGAGAATTAATAGAGAAATAAAATTTAGTTCGAATTAGTCGTAGCTAAAGACATTAACGATTAAAAACATTGTAAATTAAAGGGGGACACAAGAGTGTCAATTAACAATGGTGGTTTTGTCACTAGTGAGTAAAAACAACAAAATAAACAGGGATTTCTAAATAATGAGAGGGGGATTCTTGGAATGTGAATAGAATACGGGATAGACTAAATCATTGGGTACATGCTTTTGATAGAGAACTCGTAGAGTAATTATGACTAGGCTACACTTTAAGGGGGATAAGCTCTCTCTCGAGCAACTTACCCCGTTTCAAGTGGATTCCTCTCGGACACCCACTTGCCGCTTGAAGAACAGCCTCCACCTTAACCCACTCAGTCTCTCGATCTGAGTGCGTGGACATGGGACTAGGGTTCACTCTCTCGAGCTGAACCTCATGTCGACCCACTCGCACTATCAATCAATTTAGTTGTCTTAGTTTTACGACCTCTATCTCGAGCAAGCCGAAAACACATAATATCATTATATTTGCAAATACAACCTCATTAGTTTTATCCACAACTACCAAATGAAATTACATTTAAACTACAAATAGACTATCAGAAAGCAAGACCCAACAACTAATCTAACCCATATTCACAAAATCACACCCCAAGAATTGGGGTTTTTAGCCACACATAAAGAGATAGAAATTTATACCTAAATAAACTTGCATTCAAATGGGTATGAACATTTAAGTCTTGTTATAAGCTAAGAATGAAGAATCCAAGAGACCCAAGTCCAAATCCTTGGGGATGAAACCCTTTAGATCTTCAGGTCTTCAAAACCCTCTCAAACTCAGAGCAACAGTATCATAAAGTCTATTCTATTTGAAAATTACAATAATTGTTCCTCACTTAAAACTACAACTCTAACTAGTTTTTATAGTTTTCACTGATTTGTGCAGCAGCGGATCATTCGGTGTCATTAGTCGGAATCGCCGATCAACTCGGCGATTCGCCTTTTGGTTTAGTTCATCGCCGTCTTGCTCCATCCTTCAGCATCGTTGTGATCTGTGTCATTGGGCGATATGGTACTGCCTCGCAGAACGTCTCGGCGATGCGCCGACTGGTCCCTTTTTTCCGCCAACTTGATCCTTTCCTTTAGGGCTTAGTACACTGGAACAAAAGGCAAAGTAAGACCCTTCGGCGACTCACCAAGTGGACTCGGCGTTCCTCAAGCCTTTATTTCTTTATTCTTTTCAGCCTTTTCGTTCCTTTTTGTGACATAGTGTCCATGCTTTCCTTCAAACATCAAATACCTAAAACTTTAGGGTTTCATCAGATATTGAGATAAAATAAGCATTTGAGGACACAATTTCTATTAAAATATAGCTCTAAATGAGTTCAATTTGTGGACTCATCAAAGGGTCAAAGCTCATATTAAATCCACACATGTAGAATGACTACATTAGACATGGATATAATCACAATTCAAGTAATCAAATAATTACATGCACGATGTCATATACTGATAATATAGGTCGTGTGGGTGAAGTCCTTCAACAATAATACCTTATACAAATCTACTTACATAATAGCTTCAATCCTAAAGCCTTAACATTCTTAGTTCATTCATATTTACTTTTAACCTCAAAGCCCTAGAAATCACATTCATACTTCAAGCCTTACTCTCAAGCAATATTTCCCATGGTCATAATTGTGCCTAATTCGCTAGACAATCTAATCACATGCTACATTCTTAAGCAATTCTAGTCATATATCATCATATAAACATAATCTCAACATTACCAATCATGATTCATCATATACACCCTAATCTAATCTATTCATGTCTACAAGATTAGATTTTAAGCAATTCATATTTAGGTGCTCTAATCCAAAGCAATTCATGAAGTAATTCATCAATCTTAGAAGATCACATCGAAGCCCTCAATATCCTCTTTCATGGCATAAACCAAACTATATCAATTTCACCCTAGAATCTCAGATTAATCAAGAATACATGTATAATAATACTAAAATGATGTAATTACATCATAACAACCATTATCCACTCAATTGGATCAATATACAATAATACCCACAATATAGGAAGGAACCCTAACTAGAATTGGGGATTCATCTTCACAATTGGGGGAAACATGGGGGCTTCACGGATGAAAGGGATCCATGATTGAATAATACATCATACATTGTTTAAAAAACCTACCAAGCTTGAAACAATGGAGAATTGACCTAGCTTGAACCCTCTTCTTCTTCCTTTTTTCACTTTCTAGAGAGAGAATATTTGAGAGAATTGGGTTTTCTTTTTGGTGAGTTGAGAGAATGATTTAACTAACTTAATTTAGGGTCTAAAGTCTTTATATATGTGGTCATAAGAGTGTTTAGAGTTGAGGAGGGTTCTCACCAGTGCTTCCTAAAGCAGGGTAGGAATCAAGGTCGGAATGACGAGGGTTTTCACCTTTGCTACTTAACACCAAATGGTAATCAAGGTTTGAACTCACATAAGGAGGAAGAACAGAGGTGATACCACCGAGAAGGGACTGACCAAGAATAGAGGAGAGAAGGTAGTCATGAAGAAGAACATACACAATCAATTGGCAGCCCGAGATCAAAAGGGAGTTCGTATAGCCCACGGGTGGATGAGTTGTTGTCAGGGATCCTAGATAAAGTTGAAGGGTCTGATGACATGCTTAAGGAAATGAGTGATGACTTCTCGTCGCTTAATACAAGAGTGAAGTCGCATGCTGAGGCAATTAAGCAGCTTGAAGGTCAACTAAGTCAACTTATAGCCCAATTAGAATCCATGGCATTCGAAAGGAGTGAAGATGAAAGTGCAGAAACTTGATTATGAAAAAGGCATGGAAGTGGTTACTCGGAGTGGTAAGGTAACAACTTATTCCACGAAAGATATTGTTGAGGAAGGGGAGCCCATTCAATCATCGAAAAGTGAGATGTCTAAAGAAAAGAGGAAGAGTCATGAACGAAGCCCTATAGAAGAGATGCAAATAGCTAAAGAAGAAGCTATATCATGTCCAAAGATAAGGAAACCCTTTCCCAAGTTCACTCCCCCATTTACTCAACGACTCCAAAACAAAAATGAGGATGAAAAATTCATGAAGTTATTATCCTTGTTTAAGGCATTCTCTATCAATCTTTCTTTAGTGGAAGCGTTATTGTAGATGACGGGATATACCAAATTCAAGAAGGATAAGAGCAGGACTATGGACTTCGAAACAATTGAAGTGTCTCACAATTGTAGCGCTATTAGGACTAGCGAGGTGATCATAAAGAAGGAAGATCCGGGGGCATTTACAATACCATGCCCCATTGGTATGCTTCAATTTGCTAAAGCCTTGTGCGATTTGGGTGCAATTATAAATTTGATGCCTTATAGAATCTACAAGCTACTCGGGCTGGCCAAACAAAAATTCACAACAATGCGGCTTCTTATGGTGGACCGGTGAATCAAACACCCTGTTGGTATACATTATGACATATTAGTGAAGGTTGATCGATTTATCTTCCCGACTGATTTTGTGATCCTTGACTGCGAGATTGATTCTAAAATTCCCATTATTTTGAGAAGGCCATTTTTAGCAACCGGGATACCACTAGTGGATGTTGAAAGCGGAGAATTGAAATTCTGACTGAATGAAGACCAGGTCACCTCATGTGTGCAAAATCAATGAAACATCCGAGTGATACATGTGGTTTTGACGATTGATGTAATTGATGAACCGATGGATAGTGTGAGCCATTTGATGTGCATGAGTGAACCTCTTGAGGATGTTCTGAAAATTATGATGAGGCCAAGGTTTGAGGGTATGATGAAGTGGTGGCTGCTCTCTCGAGATTGGGTACATATTCAAGGAATCCATTTAAGCTAGACATTGATCTAAAGAATCGAGAAAACCCCCCCGCCAAGCCATCCACGGAGGAACCACCAAAGATTGAGTTGAACGTGCTACCCACTCATCTTCGATATGCATTCTTAGGGGTGAACAACACTTTTTCAGTTATTATTGCAGCTGACTTGCTTGATTGGAAAGTGAAATTGCTACTTGAGGTGTTGAAAAGGTACATCAAGGAAATCAGATGGACTATCAATGACATTGTGGGCATTTTGCGCGCACAAGATAAAGCTTGATAGCGAATGCAAGTCGAGTGTCGAACTTCAAAGAAGATTGAACCCACAAATGCAAGAAATGGTGAAAAAGGACATAATCAAGTGGTTGGATGCAGGTGTGATTTAACCTATTGCGGATAGCAAGTGTGTGAGTCGAGTGCAATGTGTACCAAAAAATGGCGGCATCACGATAGTCCCAAATGAAAAGGGGGAGCTTGTTTCTATGAGACCGGTAACCGGATGAAGGGTGTGCATGGAATATAGGAAGCTAAAATCTTGGATTGAAAAAGATCACTCTCCCATGCCTTTTATGGATCAAATGCTCAATCGACTTTCGTAGCGTGGATGGTATTGCTTTTTGGATGGTTATTCCGGGTACAATCAAATCTCTATTGCACCGAAAGACCCCAAAAAAACCACATTCACTTGTCCCTATGGTACTTTCGCATTCAAAAGGATTCATTTTGGGTTGTGTAATGCTCCGACAACATTCCAACGTTGCATGCTGTCTATTTTTGTCGACATAGTAGAGGATTCAATAGAAGTCTTCATGGATGATTTCTCAGTTGTGGGAGATTCTTTTTAAACATGTTTGGCACACCTTGGGCAAGCTCTTCAAATATGTGTGGAAACCAATCTAGTCCTAAATTGGAAGAAATGTTATTTCAGTGTTAGAGAAGGTATAGTTTTGGGGCACTAAGTGTCACAAAAAGGGCTGGAGGTTGACAAGGAAAAGATTGAGGTGATTGAGAAGCTACCACCACCAATCTCGGTAAAAAGGTATTCGTAGTTTCTTGGGGTATATCAGGTTCTACCGGAGATTCATCAAAGAATTCTCAAAATTGCACTCCCATTGTGTAAGATGTTGGAGAAGGAGGTAAAATTTGACTTTGATGAGCCATGTATGACATCCTTTAAGTGTTTGAAAGAGAATTTAATATCCACACTAATGATTATTCACCCAAATTGGTTGGAACCGTTTGAAGTGATGTGCGATGCAAGTGGGACTGTATTGGGTGTTGTTTTGGGGAAGAAGTGCAACAAAATTTTCCATCCAATCTATTACGCACGCAAAACATTGAATGGTGCTCAACGTAATTAAACGGTTACAGAGCAAGAGTTAATTGCGGTTGTATATGAATTCGACAAATTTCGAGCATACTTGCTAGGCACAAAAGTGGTGGTTCACACTAATCATGCAGCCCTACAGTACTTAATGGCCAAGAAAGATGGTAAACCATGGTTGATAAGATGAGTGTTGTTACTGTAAGAATTCGACTTTGAAGTCAAGGATAGAAGGGGTGGTGAAAATCAAATCGCCGATCACCTATGTAGGTTGAAGGCAAAGAGAAAGACGAGCCTGATAAATGACTCTTTTCCAGATGAGCAAGTCTTCATTGCCACTCTCATGCAGACTCCTTGGTATGCCGACTTCACTAATTATGTCGTATGTGGGCTAATGCCAGAAGACCTGAACTTCTATCAATAAAAGCAATTCTTGTTTGATGTTAAAATATAATATTGGGATGAACCATATCTATTCAGAAAATGTGCAGATCATATTATTCGGCGATATGTGCCGAAGGAGGACATCAATGAGATTCTAAATGGTTGTAATGCTTCGCCAGTTGGTGGTCATCGTAGAGGTGTGTGAACAGCCGCAAAAATTCTCTAAAGTGGTTACTACTTGACATCCCTCTATAAGAGTGCTCATGAATTGTCAAGAAATGCATATAATGCCAAAAACAAGGGGGGTGTCAATAAGGCATGAGTTGCCTCTTCAACCCATTCTGGAAGTTGAGTTATTTGATGTCTGGGGAATAGATTTCATGGGGCCGTTTGTGAGCTCATTCGGTAATAAGTATATCATGGTGGCTGTGGATTATGTTTCCAAATGAGTGGAAATCGTTGAACTGTACAATAACGAAGGGAAGAGTGTCGTCCAATTCTTAAAGTGTTACATTTTTGCAAGATTTAGCACTCCTCGAGCCATTACTAGTGATGGTGGTTTACATTTTTGCTACCGAATATTCACATCCGCATTGAGTAAATACTGGGTGAAGCATAAAGTAGCAACGCCATATAATCCCCAAACGAGTGGCCAAGTTGAGGTATTGAATTAGGAGATTAAAAGTATCTTGGATAAGACCGGGAATTAAAATAGGACAGATTGGTCTTAAAAGCTAGATGATGCTCTTTGGGTATATCACACTACTTACAAGACACCAATTGGCATGTCCCTATACCAGCTAGTTTTTGGGAAGTCTTGTCAACTACTGATTGATCTTGAACACAAAGCTCTATGGGCATTAAAGGCATTAAACCTGGATTGGGTAAATGCTGCGAAATGGAGAGTTGATCAGCTCAACAAAATAGATGAATTCAGATTTAGAGCTTATGAAAGTTCAGCTCTCTACAAGGAGAAAATGAAGAAATGGCATGACTCTAAGATCCTTTAAGAGATAATTTCGAGTCGGAGACTTTGTGATGCTTACAATTTTCGACTGAAACTCTTTCCGGGAAAGCTCAAGTCGAAGTGGTCCGGTCTTTTTAAAGTAACACGTATGTTTGAGAATGGGGAAATTGAAGTTGAAGGTTCCAGCCTTCAAGGTGAATGGGCAACGCTTGAAGTTATATTTTGGGGAATGTCATGCGATTGCATTGATTGAAGTGGTGTATTTTGAAGATGCTTCAAAGCAATTCCGCTTCGTGCCACGACGTTAACTAAGACACTTCTTGGGAGGCAACCCAAGTGTTAGTGGTTTTGAATAATGTGTGCTAAATGTTCAGGTTTGGGTGATTCTGCGATGCTTGGAGAAGTTCAGGGAACAACCGAGAGGATTTGGCAATCACGACGTTGATCGCTTTTGTGTCACAAAAAATGAAGGAGATGCTGGAATATTTGGTGAGGGATCCCGACCACTCGACAGTGCGTCGATAAGATTGGGCAAGCCCAATTTTGTTCGCCTTTTTTTCACAATCCTGCAGGGTTGGAGTCCTGGACATTTCGGTGAGATATCACACGCACTAGGAGATGCGCCGATGCTATTCAGTGTACCCGATCTTGATCGCCTTGCCGTCCGACTCGGAACGGTAGCAGTCTGGTTATCTCAGCGAGTTGCATGTACTTTGGCAGTCCGCCAAATGGTTCGACGAACTCTGCAACCCTTCGCCAAAAGGCCACCTATGGAAGATTTCTCCTACACTACTCTGATTTATTTAGTGCTATTCCCTCAAAATTTTAGTTTATTTTATTTTTCTTGTATTATGGTTGCCTTTTTTTATTAGTTTTTGTCGTGTTTGTTCATCGGTTACATTGGAGATAATGTTGGTTGCTTTTGGTGGGGTGCTACTTTTTATTCTCTTGCAAGCTCAAGTGTTGGTTGTGGTCAATATCGATGACTTGAATAGTTCTCCAAATTGAACGACATGAATGTGTGATTACGATGACGCAAACTAAGTTACATAGGCAATATGTGAACTTTTAGCATCTCGTTGTTACTAGCCGATTGTTGATGAAATCTCTTGTGATGAACATTGCACGCTAGCTAGAAAGTGTGGAGTCTTGTTCGATAATTGTATCAATGCCTTGTGTGGTGAAATTACCTTGAAAATTGTGTATGATGACACCTAGAATTTACCCCGTTGGTCCGGTTGACAGAGTGATCCAAGCAATAGATATGATCTTAGGCAAAAAGTTGAAGAGAGCTTATTCGACTACATACCTCTTTTTGGCCAACCTTGTGAGACGTGTGAACCGTGCTCGGCCCATTTTGAGCCTTACCCCTTTTTCTTGGAAGAAACGTGAGCAATTGTGATCTTTCTTTATCCATCCACCCATAACTTTCATGAAGTATGGTTTGTTTGAATAGGCAACTTAGGCCAAAAGCCTAAGTTGGGGGTGTGGTGAAAACAGAAGGAAAGTCAAGACATAAGAAAAATTCCCCCTATTTGTATGGATTGATTTGAAAAAAAGATGGAACCTCTACATGTAAAAAAAAAGGAAGAAAAGAGAAAAAGGAATAAAAAAGAAGAAGGAAAATAAAATGAACGAAAAAGTGGTGAAATAAAGTAGTGAAAATTACAAAAGAAATGGGGTATTCGGTGGTTCATATAATGTTGAATAATAGGGTGCATTATGAACATGTTTGAAATGTTAAAGAAAAGGAGGAAACTAATGTTCAGGCCATACTTCATTAAGGTAAAATCCACTAAGCCTAAATTATCATACCTTTCTACGCAACCCTGTTACAAGACCTTGGTGATCTTGAGTGAGCTGAAACTAATGTTGATTGGAAAATAAGGGAAAGCCTATGGGTGAAGTCGTGCATGTGTTCATCTTTGTGAGTTTGAGAGTTGTATTGATTCCGGAACCTTAAATTATTGAGAAATTTTGTGTGAATATGTAATCATATTTGTTGGGAGGGAATTGGAATCAAGCATTATGACCTTGAGTACTCTTGATGATGGTGAGTCACAATTAGAAACTTTGAGTGCACAAATGATCATTGTATGAGTAATTTGAACCTTGTTTTGTGCATTTATGTTGAGTCTTATGCAACACTATGTGTAGACATCCTTATTGAACTGCTGATCTTAAGTTTTACTCGAAGACAAGCAAAAGTTTATGTTGGGGGTGTTGATGAGTCAGAGATTTAGACTCATTTAGGGTTCTGTTTTGATAGTATTAGTGTCCTCAAATGTCTATCTTATGCTCTAAACTGATGTTAAAGTGTTGATTTGCAGCATATCAGGCTAAGGAGCAAGGCAAGGATACTACCGGACAAAAAGGAACTAACAAGCCAAAGAAGAGGATAAGAGCGATCCTGGTTACCGCCAAGACCACTCAGCAGTTCGCCGAGTCACTCTTTAGACCACACAATTTTACAGTACACCACTTTTAAGATGAGAGAAGTTTGGGTGAACTATGTTCCATATTGGTGATTCACCGAATGGATTGGCGAAGAGAGGTTATACCGCCAAAACTACAGAATGAGCAGTGAAGATGCAAGAAAATTGGCGATCCAAAGGAACAAAGGACGTATCGCGGAAGTGATCGACAATCCCGATAGATACCGCCTAAAGTTACAAGTGCATATTGGATGAGAACATGAAGCAAGAAGGCGATGGATATGGGCAATTGGTGAATCGCCGACCAATCGGCGAAGCCCGACTCTCCTCATCGATTGGCCCCAAAAAGGTCAAATCTTGGAACAGTATAAATGGATATTTTGAATAAAGAGAAGGTATCCAAACATTGTGAAACTCATACCCAGAACGAAAAAACATTGTTCTTGCTCAATATTCAAGCTTTCAAATAGATTTTAGAAGTGGGTTTGTAATAAAATGAAGGTTTACTCATTTCGAAGTCTTAGAAATCAAAACCCAACTATGGAGCATGTATTAGGTTTTGAATTTTGGCTTTTTATAATGACTAGCTAAATCCCCATTATTGGGAGTTTGACCATGTGATTAATTTCTTAATTTAGCTAATGGGTGTTAGAAATTATTAATCGTGTGCTAATTCTAAGTGGGTCTAATTTATTGTTGTTGTTATTTCACTGTAGTGATTGCTTATTTCACTAATTTTCGTGTTTTATGATTGTTCGAGAGAGAATTATAAGACCAAGGCTATAAATTAGCACTCGTAGTGATTGGGTTGTTATGGGTTCAGTTCGAGAGAGTGAATCCTAGATCCCGTTCAACCTATCTAGCTCGAAAGAGTAGATGGAGTGAGGTTGTGGGTTGTTTCTCGTGTTAGTCTATTAAGATTTGAAAGAACTTAATTAAAACATGGTAGTTGTTTCAAAGAAAGGTACCTCAACTAGAGTTTATTCTACTCACAAGGATTTAGTAGTGATTAGTAATTTGCTAGAACCCATTTAGCATAATTGGCAATTGATTGGTCAATCCCCCAAGTACCTCTAAATCATTTAAATACCCCTGTTATTTGTTATTAACGAGATTGCTACTTATTCTCAAAAATACCCCTTTGACATTTTGTGTCACCCTTTTTGACTTATTTAAGTGATTCTGATAATTTCTATTCGTACAACTAATTAAGTCACATTTACTACTTCGTAATTGAATTTAAACACATACTACTCCCTGTGTGTTCGACTCTAACTCTTCGTTGGGTTTTTTCTAATTAACGATCATTTACACCTAGAATCAGTTGAGGTGTACTTGAAACGTTAATCACTTGGCTCTCTTTTTATCATTTTATTCTTGAATGTAATGCTAAGACCGTGACCTTAGAGATGCCTTGTGTTTTGAGAGTTGAGTAGAAGGGTGCTAGTAGCCCTTACGCTAGGAAGGTTATTTCCCTCCTTGTGATCAAAGATTGGTCGATAGTGGGTGTTTATCTTACGTAGCTTTTATCCACGATGCTCTTGTTGAGCTACCACACATGGAGTCCATTCCCGTGTTTTAGGATCTTGCAAATGTATTCCCTACTGAGCTTCCAGGAGTTCCACCTATAGGACATTCATTTTCTATTTATTTTGACCAAGGCCCTAAGCCCATCTCTATTCCTCTTTATCACATGGTTCATTGGAGTTGAAGGAATAGTTGCAGGACCTATTGAAAAAGTGGTTTATTCACCTTAGTTTGTTACCTTGGGATGAATGATGTGAGACTAAAAATACATATTTTTAATCATTATTTCCTCACATTTATTATTTATATTTGTCCTTTTTGAGCATGAATTTTATGAATTGTACTAAATTGTGTATTTTATGTGTAGGATTAAATTGGTGGAAAAATGAAGAAATTTGGAGCAAAAACGAATTAAAGATGGAAAGTTGAAGAAGGAAATCAAACAGACAGCTAAATGGATTAAATATTAAAATAATATATTTATACATATGAGGCCAATGTGAACGAATTGCCAATTCAAATTGAATTTGGCTCGCTGCTGCCACGTGTCTATAGCTAACCGCTCCTCTGCCGCCAACAATTTGAAGAATTCCAGCGAGCAATTGGAAACGCAATTTAATTGGGTTTTCTTTTCCTAATTTTTCTTGAACTTAATTATTTTATTTAGGGTTTCTATGTCTATAAATAGGGCATGAAAAATTATTCTTTAGGGAAGCGAAGAACCAAGATACAAGACACAATATAAATTTTCTTCTAGCTTAGGAACTTTGGAAGAGCCGCCGTGGAGGCCGGAGAATTGTGGTTTATTCTTTCTTCTCCTTTATTATTTATTTGTATTCGTGATTAATAAAAGATAGTTTAGCTATTGTTTTTAACTTTTTTATGATTAACACAAACATATTTATTTTATTAAATTTTGATTCTGTTTTTGAGATAATGAGTAGCTAACTTTCATAACTAGGGTTGTGAGAACCATAACCGATTAACAAAGTATGAATAATAACTAAGTAATTCTTGAATAGTGTTGAAGCATGCATTGATAATTCTTTCGTTTAAAAGTCTTTTTAGCGGTTACAAACGTTAGAACTCGCCTTGTTGCTACTTGCCGGACCAAGGAGGTAGTTAATAAGAAAAGAATTATCAACATAGATTTAGTGTGATACTATCTAATAGGCTAGTGTCGATTGGTGCGAAGTAATAACTAAGCCAAACATCGATTATGATGTCTAATATGAGGTAAAGGTAAGGGTTAGTAAATTATACACACGTAGCCGGACCAAGGTGTGGGGTGAAATTCTCTAGATGCCGGATCAAGGATTTAGAAATACCTAACTTATCACTTTGCATGTGATACATTAGAAAATGATTACTATTATTAGGATTACTGCGTTATGAGCTTATGGGGAACACATTCCTAGTTACTTTTAATAATCTGAATAAAAATAAATACTTAGTTCAAAACTATCTTTTTATTATTTTTTATTTTATTTCAAATTAAATCCCCCCATTGTTATATAACGACTATCGAGTTAAATATTTGCTATTGACAATATTCTTCCATATTTTCTATGGGATCGACCCCGACTCATAGTTGGGTAAATATATTGCATACGATCGTTTATATTTCTTTTCAAGAAGTATATTTGAACGTCATCAGTGAACTGTTTTTATTTATAAATAACGAGGATGGGTCTATGAAGATGTGTACTTATTAAAGGTAGTTGAACAAGGTTAATGTTAAGAACAAGTATCCTCTTTCGTGCATTGATGATTTGTTTGATAGATTTTAGGGGTCAGCGTTGTTATCTAAGATCGACTCGAGGTCCAGTTGTCATCAGTTGAAGATTAGGGCATTAAATGTCCCTAAGAAAACTTTTTAGACTAGGTATTGCCATAATCAATTCTTAGTAATGTCTTATAGGTTAAATAATGCCGTTACAGGGTTCATGGAGTTGATGAACATGGTGTTTCACCGGTACTTGGATTCTATTGTGATCGTATTTATGATGAAATCTTAGTGTATTCAAAGAATGAGTATGATCATGTTCCCCAATTGAGTATAGTTCTTTAGAGGTTAAAAGAGGAGAAGTTTTATGCAAAAAATTTAAAGTGCAAGTTCTATCTTCATTCGGTGGCATTCTTAGGACATGTGGTGTCTAAAGAGGGCATTAGGGGGATCTTACCAAGATTGAGGCGGTTAGGGGTTGGATGAGGCCTACTTCTCCTACTGAGATTAATATTTTTGTGGGGTTCATGGGCTACTACAGGCATTTTGTGCAGGGTTTCTCTACGATTGTGTCCCTCATTGACTAGATTCATTCCGCAGAATGTGCAGTACCAATCGTCTTATGAGTCTAAGGTGAGATTACAAAAGATCAAGATCTTGCTAACTTCGGCTCCTATTTTGACTCTCTCCGAGGAGGGCGTAGTCTTTAATGTGTCTTGTGATGCTTTGGAAGTCGGTCTAGATAGAGTGTTGACACAAATGGTGAAAGTCATCGATTATGCTTTGAGGCTGTTGAAACTCATGAGAAAAATTATCCTTCCCATGACGTGGAGTTGGCGGAAGTGGTCTTTGTGCTTACGTTGTGTGTCACTACTTATATGCTCGCATTCTTCCTTTCTTTTTTTTCCTGCTTTGACCTATGTTTGTGTCTAGATTCTTTGTTTTCATATTGTATTTTACCTTTCTTGCCTATGATGCCAATTTAGTACCTTTGTTTTGTTACTTATGCTACTCTCTGCATCTTTTTCGTGATGGAGGTCCTATTACCAACAAGCAACAATGATCATCATGCCATCATTTGCATATTGTGGATATCAGAGATGAGGGTGAGCACTTGTCCTCCTAGACAAGTGTGTCTCCTTTTGTATTTATAGTAGCTAGTCTTTTGCATATTAGACGGCTTTTTGTGGTCCTTTTTGAGATCTATATTTGTCCTTATTAAATAATTGTGTACTCGTGACTTACGGATATTGGGAGGGTTTCAATTTTATAAAGTTTTGGGTTGTTCCTCTTTCTGTCTTTTCTTGGTGTTACTATTATTTTTTGTTTAGTTCTACCATTTTACTCATTACTTGTCATTTTCTGTTACAGGTTGGCATACCTACAGGTGGGTTATAGTAGGTGACATAATGACTCTGGCGATCCAGTCTTGACAACATATTTGGGCAGCTAACATGTCATCTCAGTTGAGAGATGCATGGCCATTAAAATTAAAGGGTGAGCTAGTCTTCCAGGATAGTATGGATTCTTCTCTATTTCTTTGTTCATACTACCCTTTGTTGACTATAAACAGAGGGGTTTCCTCTCATTTTTCAATCACATTTTTTTCATCTTGTACTCTTCTTCTTCTTGCATTTTAAAAAATTTCATGTGATTTATTGTCCTTGAATGAGTTTGAAGTTTAGCGGAATATGACGTACCACTATTCTGATGAAGTAAATTGTTCTATCCTAAGAGGGTATATTTTTTAACCTCGAGTACTTGAGGAAAATAATTAGGATGACCATCTTCATAGGTTCGTGTGAATAAGAGATATATATGATGATCCACATTAAACATTAACAAAATAATCTGCAATATTAGTTTGTGCAAAGCTTATTATTCAAATATTCGCTTAAATTTTTTGAATTGATAATCACGTGCAACACACATGTCGAAAAACTAGAATATATATATATATTGGTTCCTTATTTCTATTATTTTTCTTCATTGAGAGGCTTTATTTTGTTCATTTCTTGCTCTTCCAATCCATTAGCCAATTCTCGTTGGTTTCAGTCTAAAGGTTAGGCTTACCTCTCGATGGAATTTAGTAGGTGTCATCATGACCTCGAATTTTGGGTCGAGACATGTGAATATACAAATGGATAAAAACTATAGTTGTTGCAAATTTTGTTTGAATTTGCAATCTGGAAAGTAAACAATAGCCATGCTTTCGATGTCAACCATTTTTTCTAGGTAAGAAAAAGTTTTATAATCTAAAACAATGAGTTAACAATATTTAACAATAATCAACTAAATTTTTATTTATTCGGAATAACAACGTATTGAAATTGAAGTCTCTTCTTCCAAAAGTGAATATCATAAGGAATCTAGAGTATTTTCAAGCGATAATTCATTCAAGAATCCGATAAAAAATCCATATATCATGATATTAAAGGAAATATAATGTTTTTTTAAATTAATTTGATTACTCATTTATATAGTTCTGAATAATTTAAGTTGGAAGTCGGTTCCATCTTCATCATCATTGTTATCTTCTTCTTTATGGTTGTATCCATTTTTCATCTTAGCAACATTAGGTTTAGTTACATTGAGAATGACAGAGACCGGTAAAACATTATTATACATATAATGAGTAAAGGACTAGGGTTTTCTACATGTTATAACAAACTCTTGTACAAGAAAAAAGTTTGAAAGATTTTTTGGACCAAAAAAGTTTGTAATAAGATTTAGAAAACCTAACCCTTATCCCTCATATATATTATGGTGTTTTAAATAGTCCTTCTCATATTAAATGCAACTAAACCTAATGCGACTGAGATGAATAAGGTCACAACAATGAATAAGAGGATGAGTGTGATAATGATAAAACATATTTCCAACATGAATTCTTCATAACTGAATCAATGAGTATTCAAGTTCATAAACATTTCTCTTCATTATATTTCCTTTATTTGATGATATGTTGATGTATCATTGAATGATTAAATGAATTATAACTTCCAAATGGTCTAGTTTTCTTAGAACGTTCACATTTGAATAGAAATCTTAAATTTTAATACGTTGTTGTGTGTAACTAAATAAAAATTAGTTCGATTGTTGTTAAATCTTTTAAGCCTATTTTTTTAGTTTTTCTTCTCAAGAATACTTGGTTAATTCAACGTTGAAAGAAGTGATATTATTCAGATTTCCTATTTTCAAATTAAAACAAAACCTGTAACAATTATTTCATTGTTTTATCCAATTAAGTATTCACATTTGGTATATACATATGTAATATCATCTATATTGAATATATAATAGTAGTAGTAACACTTTTGTTTTGAAATATCGGGTTCATTGGAAATTGATACACAAAATAGGTGGATTTAGTTGGACTCAAATTGATGGTGTCAAACTTGTTATTAGGAGACCATATCTAACTTATCTCGAACCTCTTCCATAACTTCAAGACTATGGAAGTTGTTTGCTAGTTTTGTATATTTAAATCATGAGGCATTAAAACTATCTCAGGTACTACTAAAATTGTTAAAAAAATTAGTTTGTCAAAACCAGAAGAATATATTCATACCAGTGTCATTCATCGTTATGTGGAGCTTGCAAGATAAGAAAATAGTCAAAGTCATGGGAAGACAGTCTTTTTCAATAGTTTAGTTTTGAATGTTAGCATGGATAGTTTAAGACTAGATAGTATTTCATACCCTAGATACAAATAAATTCTTTTTTTCACAAGAAGTTATGGATTACATTTATAAAATATGAAGCCAAACGTTAATATATATTTGTTTGTTGGAAGCCACCACAACAAGAACAATCAAAATGCAATACATATGGGGCAATCTAGACAGTAGATCCTATGGCTTCTATATGAGAATCATAACAGAGAATTAGTGTATGTCAAAAGATAGGAAGTTTATTAAATTGCCAACATAGAGGAAAAGGCATTTGTTATAGGGCAGCAATATATCATTATGTCTCGATGGGGATTTCCAAGGAAAAAATAGAAATTGACTTGCTAGTCCTTGTTCAAATTCTTTCAAGGTAGTGAGATGTAACATGTCACATAACAAATCTAGTTGAGCACATCATGAAGTTATCACAAACAATCCATGTGCTACTAACACATATCTACAGAGAAGTAATCACACTAGCATATTACATTGTCATTCAAGCCTTTGGTAAGAAAGAAATAATCATTTTTACTACATTTATAACATTACCAAATAAAACAGAGATATTTTGAATTTTCTCTAGCAACAAATGTCCAACAAAAGGATAAAAACTAAAAATATAAATCAGAATATTAGGGAAGGAGAGGAACACATCATCATAAGACTACAAGTACAATTTTTTTTTGTCGGATGGTCATACACCGACAAAATACAAAGGTGAGGGATTTAACTAAAGACCAACATCAAATACACAAGTGAACGATTGAGCTAATGCTTCAACACAGATTCAACCTACAATGTCATATCTATTAAATAAGTTATAGGGGAGTGAGTAAATCAAGATAAATCGGTACCAGAGAAGAAAAATGATGAATTGTATCATTGGCACAAAAGTCTCTCGGATCTGCGACACCCAAAAGGGGAACACTCGTAGTGCACTCACCGCATAGATTGACAAAAAAATCAAGATAGCAAATCCTTATTGTTTCGTAGAATAAATTTTTCCTCAAAGCTGCTACAACATCAAATACAATTTAGTAATGAAGGAGTAGAAGGAAGAATATGAAGAGGAACACAAGGAAATACTCACAGACTAGAAAAAAAAGCTCAACTCCTTGACCATCATAGCAGATCCAAAGCTTTCATGGGAGCACATAGGTTTGAGTCAAATACAAATATTTGTTTCCAGATGTGACTCTGGTGTGGACAAATGAGATATTATATTGGAGGCTTCTAGATAGCATCAAAACCTATTTTTTATATGGGCCGGTCACTTTTGGACCTACCTATTGCTGGACCTATTTGTTGTCAATAACTACAGGGCCTAACATGCCAAAAAAAAAATATTATAAAATATTCTTTTTAAAAAAGTAAAAAGTATTTTTAAATTTTGTAATCTTAAACTTAAAGATATGTATAATGTATCAATATTTTATTTAATTTTGTTATCTTAACATGCCACATGGAATATTGAAAATAAAGAGTTAACAAATTTGTAAAAAGATATTCATTTTCAAATAGACAAAAAAGAAACATAAGCCAAATAAATTAAAACAGAGAATACTTGTTCAGAGTCTCAACCTTCAAATGAGACCTATATTATTTTCTTTTCATGAAAAATTATGACCTTATCAAATCCCATTAATTTTAAAAGTAAAATAAAAAAATTTCATGGCCATGTAAAGAACCTCAAATACGCTATATTGCATAATATTTAAATAATTTAATGTACAGTAAGAATTGTGATGTATCATTGTTATAGTGCTATAAGTGGCACGTTTTGCTCATAAGATATATATTTTCATTGAGTTTTGAATTTAGACTATGATAACTATTTTTGTCAACATATTATTTATAATTTAATTTTTATAATTTGTTTATTAAGTAAGTTTTTCTTATATTAAAAAGTAACAAGAAAAAAGTTTTGTAACACCCCATATTCACGAAAGGGAAAATTACCCATTTCCAGAAGCTGCAGGTGTCAACTCACGTTGACAATCCACGGCTCGTGGATGGGACCACATACTGTAGGTGTGGTCCGTGGTTGACACACTTGCATTACCCAGAAAGGGTTAGAACCACGGCCGGACCAAAACATCGTTGGGGGAACCAAGGTCCGTGGTCCAAGACCCTCATGTTGGGGTTTCAGACCACCGTTGACTGCCGTGCAGGATGGTTTGTCGTCCTGACCACGGTCCGTTAGTGGTGTCTCATGGGTCATGGGTGCAAGTTGAGTTTCATGGGTAGTTTGGTCTTTTCCTTCACTAAGAACCATATATAATAATTTTAATCCCTAAATTAAACCCATTCAACTCATTCTTCAAAAATAACAAAAGAAGATCAATTCTCCACTCCAAAATATTTCTCTCTCTAGAAACTTGAAGAAGAATAAGAAGAAGGGTTTAACCAAGGGTTACAAGGTAAGCCTCCCTTATCACCATTGAAGATAAGCATTGGGATTTGAAGTATGATACTTTTCATCCATGGATTCTTTCCATTCACGGAGTTCCTAAATTTCCCTATTTTTAAAGTTAGAATTACCCAATTGAGTTAGGGTTTTCTTCGATTGTCATGGGTTCTCTTGATTATTGATTTAGATGATTGAGTTATGATCTCTTATGCATGAATTGATGAAATACTATGATTTCCCTGTGAACCCATTTAATCATCATGTTTTCAAGTTATGAATCATATGATGTGGGATTTTGATTATAAAGGAAGAGTTTTATGAAATTAAGCATGTTTTGCTAGCTTTACATGAATTTATGATGAAATCCATATCTAATCCATGTTTTCTAAGTGTTGATGATTGAAAGTGGGTTTTGAACCTTGAAAGGTAAATTATGGACTTATGCATTGTCTTATGAAATCTATGCAAATGTTTAAAGGATGCTTTGAGAGTGAAATATTAATGATAATGTTGTTGTTGTGTTGTTGAAAGGATTGTTCTCATATACACATAATAGCATGATGTGAAAGGTTTTCTCACATACTAAGAATTCTAAGGTTGAAAGATTTTCTCACCTAATTGAATCAAAGATTAAGAGCTATCCTAATGAACCTAGCTTTGATTGGTTATTGAAAGATACCTTTCCATTATTTATGACTTAGCTTGGATTGGCAAGATGACATGACCTTACATGGATAATAAGAACAAGTAAGAAATGACTTTTCAATGGGATTTATGCTTAGCACCGAGAGGATATTGAGATGGAAGCTCTCCCGTTAGTAGAGGCCAGGTTTCTAAATTTAATCTCCTTATCCCTTACCTATTTGCCCCCATAGGATGATTGTCTAGATAGACATTAGCTAGTAGATCCACTAAAGCTACAAGTACTGGTCCTTACCTTGGCAAGTAGGACAACCCTTTTTGGTGTGGGAGACACTAGAGAATCTTGTTATTGCTCATATGGTCTCTATATTGGTTAAGGCCAATTTTCCACATTAATAATGAACTAAGGTTACTTCAAGAAGTATCTCATATGTTTTCAAAGGTTTTAATGATGTTAGCTTGCATTGACCATGTTTTATGACTTATGTTTTCTAACCCTTATATATCATGTTTTAGCTTGGTCAATTGCATGTCATGAAATGAAATGTTCCTTTTATCATTATTTAATTTTTTTATTCATAGCTATCATACTTGGTACTTTGTTTTGTACTAACGCATACTCTTTCCTACATTTCCCCAAATGTAGGTCCCGCTAGTCAGGTTTCTGAGTTTTGTGGCTAGTGCTTGATATCGAGATTTCTGAGCTTTGCTGATCCCTCATGCTTCGAGGACGAATTTTCAATGTTCTAGTTTCCTTATTGTATTTCAGTTTTGGACATGATATATGGGCTAGGCCCAATTTCATTATAGTATACTAGATGACTATATAGAGACAATTGTTTTAGACTTCCGCTTTTCTTTTATAAAAATTGTTGGACTTGGAATATTGTTTTACTCTTATTGTTCTATTTCTTATGTTATGAAAGCTTAGTGGCTTGTATGGGATCCTTCTGGGTTTTATACGCCATGTTACATTTAAAGGGTACCCCTGGGTCGTGACAAACTTGGTAATCGGACCACAAGGTTTAGAATGGTCCTAGGATGTCTTATAAGACACGTCAAGTAGAGTCTTGTACATAAGTGTGAAGCACACCACATTTATGAATGAGAGGCTACAAGATATTTAGGAAACTCCACTTCTTTTATTACTCTTAAGTCGTGCAATAAAGTTTAACTCTATAACGTCTCTCTCCTAATCCTTATCGGATGCTCTATAGGATAGGACTAGTCGAAGAGCTTATGCTAGAAGGAGTGTGAGGGAGAATAAGGAAAAAGAATCTCCTCTCCAAGCTCCTCAAGTTCTGGTCGATCCATTGGCCTAGCAAGTAACTAATGCGAAGTTTAGGGCTGCTTTTCAAGTTTTGGTTCAAGATGTGATGGCCCAAGAGAATAGGGACGTTACGGTTCCTGTGAACCCAAATATGGGTACGACGATTTCTAGAGTGAGGAACTTCACTAAGATGAATCCTCTGGAGTTTCATGGTTCTAATGTTGCGGAAGATCCTCAAGAGTTCATTGATGAGGTCTATATGTCTTGATGATCACGGGAGTGATGGAGGTGGAAAAGGCAGAATTGGCCGCTTATCAAGTAAAAGGTGTTGCTCAAACATGGTTCAACCAATGGAAAGAAGGGAGACCGGAATATGTGGGTCCTCTTGATTGGGAGAAGTGTAAGGCCGCTTTTCTTGATATGTACTTTCCCCTTGAGATGAGGGAAGCCAAAGTGCTTGAGTTCATTAACCTTTGACAAGGAAGTGTGAGTGTGAGGGAATATGCTCTAAATTGCACACAATTCTAGGTATGCTCCATCGATGGTTGCCGATTCAAGGGCAAGAATGAGTATGTTTGTTTCGGGTGTGTCCGAAATGGTGGTTAAAGACTTCCGTACCGCCATGCTCATTAATGAAATGGGCATCTCTCGTCATGGTTCATGCACAACTGATTAAAGAGGAGAAACTCAAGGAAAAATCTATAGAGGTGAAGAGGGCTAAGACCGGTAATAGTAATTTTTCTCACGCAAGGTCCGATGGACATGGTCATTCTAGATTTCCCCAAAGGTTTTCTAATCAAGGTTCTTCTTATTCACCTTCTAAGTTCAACACAGATAGGGCGTCTAACCATAAGCTTCAAGGAGGGAATGGTAGTGGATCTTCATTGCCCATGTCTACTTGTACTAGGTGTAGAAGGAAGCACGAGGGTGAGTGACTAGCCGGCACGGATGGTTGTTTCGGTTGTTGGAAGAGTGGTAATAAAATGAGGGATTGCCCAATATTTGTGACTAAATGAAGAGAGGGCAAGCAAGCTCCTCCTAGTTGTTCGGGTCCCAATGCCCCTAAGCATAACCGATTATATGCACTTCAAACTCGTGGTGAACAAGAGTGTTCTCCCGATGTGGTTACCGGTATGTTAAAAGTTTTACAACATGATGTATATGCTTTACTTAATCCCGGTACTACCTCATATTTTGTTACGCCATTTGTTGCTATGAGGTTTAATGTGCTCCCCGATGTGTTGTTAGATCCTTTTTCTGTCTCTACTCCTATTGGTGATTCTATTATGGCTAAGAGGATCTATAGAAAGTGTCATGTGTCCTTGTTCCATAGAGTTACTCTTGTTGACTTGGTAGACCTTGATATGCTAGACTTTGATGTGATTCTTGTTATGGATTAAATGAATTCATGTTATGCTTTTATTAATTGTAGAACTCGTGTAGTCAAGTTTCAGTTTCCAAATGAGCATGTCCTAGAGAGGAAGGGGGAGATTATATGCCTAAGGGTCAATTTGTCTCTTGTCTTAAAGCTAGAAAGATGATTTCTAAGGGTTGCATTTACCATCTAGTTTGGGTGAGGGATGTAGATTCTGAAACCCTTACTCTTGAGTCAGTCCCCATAATAAAAGAGTTTCTCGAAGAGTTCCCAGACGACTTACCCGATAGACTTCGGTATTGACCTTCTCCCAGATACGCAACCTATATCTATTCCTCCTTACCGTATGGCCCCAACAGAATTAAAGTAGTTGAAAGAACAATTTAAAGACTTGTTGGATAAGGGTTTCATCCTACCGAGTATCTCTTCATGGGGAGCTCCAGTTTTGTTCGTGAGGAAGAAGGATCATTCTCTTCATATGTGTATTGACTATCGTCAGCTTAACAAGGTGATTATTAAGCATAAGTATCCTCTTCCAAGGATAGATGATTTATTTGATCAACTTCAAGGAGGAAGTTATTTCTCTAAGATCGGCCTTAGATCGATTTATCACCAATTGAGGGTGAAAGAGGGTGATATTTCAAAAACGGCTTTGCGAACTCGGTATGGTCATTATGAGTTTTTGGTAATGTCATTTTTGTTGACTAATACTATAGCGGCATTTATGGATTTGATGAATAAGGTGTTTATACAATACCTTGACATGTCTGTGATTGTGTTCATTGATGATATATTGATTTATTTGAGAAATGAGAATGAGCATATTGATCACTTGAGGATCGTGTTGCAAGTTCTTAAGGACCAATAATTTTTCGCTAAGTTTAGCAAATGTGACTTTCGTCTATGATCCGTAGCTTTCGTTGGCCATATTATTTCAAGTGAGGGTACTGAGGTAGATCATAAGAAGACAAATGCGGTAAAGAATCAGCCTAGACCTCTAACTCCTTCGGATATTAGATGTTTCTTGGGTTTAGCCGGTTATTATAGAAGGTTTGTTGAGGGATTATCTTCCATTGCCTCTCCTTTGATGGCTTTGACTCAAAAAAGGCCAAGTTCATATGGTCCAAGGAGTGTGAGAAAAGTTTCCAAGAGTTGAAAGATAAACTTACTTCTGCTACGGTGTTGACATTATCAAAAGGGACAGATGGCTTTGTGGTTTATTGTGATGCCTCAAGAATTGGGTTAAGGTGTGCGCTTATGCAAAATGGGAAAGTGATTGCCTCTGCCTCAAGGAACTTAAAATTCATGAGTAGAATTATCGTACCCATGATTTTAAACTAGCGGCGGTTGTTTTTGATTAAATATTTTGAGGCATTATTTGTATTGTAACGACCCTCAAAATAAAGTAGGATAAAGTAGAGCCTCACATGGGTTTTATGCAAAAATAACTTGTCAAAATAATGAAGAATAGCCTTTTAAGTCAGTTTTAAAGAGTTTGGAAGTCAAACGTCAAGGGACGACCAAGACATTCGGAAACTAGTCTTTTACGTGTTGGTGTGTTCTAGTATGTTGTTCATGTTTTTATGTGTTATTTGGAGTCTAAAATCAGTGGAGGTGACCCTAGTGTGTTAATAAATATTTTTAGGGTCAAAACGTTTGGATACGACGCCCCGAGGAGGACCCCAACCTTGGCCAAGCAAGCTGCCAAAGCAGCTTGACATTGCTCATGGAGGGAGCATGTCCGCGTCGCGGACTAGCTCCACCAAGGGACAAATGTTTGGTCCGCATCGCTGACATGTGGTGGACTCTACTGTCTCGAATTTAATTTCTAGAAAACTTGTGGGAACACCACGTCGCGAACTTGTTTCCCGACGAAATCTGTGTAAATAAAACTCAAGTTGGACTTATTTAAAAAGGTCCAACTAAGTGAGGGGTAATTTGGGTACTGGGTTATTATAATTTTAAGTGTTTTTAAGTATTTTAAAGGTATTAAAACATTTAAGAGGTGTTTTTGAATTCATTCTTCCAAAATCAAAACCCTTTGTTCTTTCTCTCTCTAAAGTTCTCTTGAGTTCAAGGAAGAAGAAGGTGGAGAGCTAGGGTTTCAATTGAGGGTTCCCTTCCACCAAATTTCGTTGAGATTTCATCAATTGAGGTATGATGACTCTTCATCTAGGACTCATCTTAATCCTAGAGTCAATTTCAAAGGATTTTCCAATGTTTTCAAAAAGTGACTAAAAGCTTGTTTTTGAATTCTATCAAGGGTTCTTGTATGAAAATGATTTGAAACGTTTGGGTATGGATTAATTGATGTGTTTGTGGTTTTTGAATGAAATACTCCATGAACCCTTGTCTTTTACAAAACCCTAAAATTTGCTATGAAGTGCGTCTTTTTCTATAAATTCAAAGTTGATGGAATTATGTGTAAAGTGAATGGTATTGATATCTCTTGTGTTGTTTAATGTTTATTTATGATTAATTGTTGATAATGGATGAATTATGGGTGGTAAGCCTTATGGGTGAAGTATTGGTGATTTTGGCTATGGCTTTGGATTATGGTAAGAAGGCTTGAACTCTCTTTATTGAATTGATTGTTGTTGGTAGGTTGGATCCAGAAGTGTTATATCTTATTCTTGTGTTGTATTATTGTGAATTGTAGCCATGAAGGCATTGGTGAAGTGGTTGTATAATGTGGGAATATTGCATTGTTGTGAATTGAGGCCACGAAGGACATTATATGAGTGTTATTACATTGTTGTATTATTATACACATATGAGGCTATATGTAAAGTCCTATATGAAGCTATATGTAAAGTTTGTGTGAAGCTATAATGTGAAGATGTTCTAATGGTATTAATGTGATACTGTATAATGTGGTGTTATGCTAATGTGAAAGCATGTTTCTCTTGAAATGGTGATATGTGGTGATGATGGACTATGATGAAGATAAGATGATGTTGTAGCTCATATGCTAGACTTGAGTATCTTGTCTTGTGTCATGAAAGCTTGATTATGTATATGAGTATATGAATGTTTGGTTGGGCTATGACTTAGTAATGGAGCTCTTCCTATAAATGCTAAAAGAGGAATTCTAGGCCAAGACTTGAATTGGCAAGACTTAAGCATAGTGCCTTTTCATGAGTCTAGCTTTCCTAAGTAAATGTATAACCTTGAATGATGGGCCTTAGGGTGATGTTCCCTTCTTGAGTGAAATGCTTAGAGATGGATGGAGCCGGAACGGAATGAGAATCCTTATCTAAGAAAGTCAAATGAACTATCCTTATGAACCTAGATTGGCTATGACTAAGAAATGGGGCCTTTCTTGGGAAGAGGTACTATGAGTCGGTTGAACTAGAAAAGGAACCCTCTCTAGTACATATGTGATTGAATACTCTATGGAAACCAAGGCTAAGCACCGAGTGGATGTGGTTAGGATGGTGGCCTAGTTGGGCATGAGATTAGGCACAATGAACATCCTTGGACATCTCTTAAACCATGTGCCAACATGGGTTGCTTTTAGTTCTACCCTTGGCAAGTAGAACAACCTCCACGGAGTAGGATAGACTCCGGATTCCATACCTTGCTAGAACGGTCTATGTCGGTTAAGGCCTATTTCCATCATATGGGATATGCACTCTAATATTGGATAGGTTCTACAACGTGTAGGTAGTAGTATGAGATGCTATCTACACATGGCACGAGTAGGCTTAGAAGATACTAAAGTGAGTTCCCTAAGCCTTAGGGCTATTATGTGGTTGTCCCCTATATGCTTGTGTGTCTCCTAAATGGTTTTATAAAGAATGTTGACTCAGTATGTTATAATGTAATGATAAAACCCTTGTCTATGGTAACTCTTAGGAACACTTAGGTGTATATGAAGAGGTTTTATGGGCGGTCACTTCATTATTCACTTAAGTGTGGCTTAGGGTGACTTGAGATAGAGGCTTAAATGGTAATGAAGGACTTACTTTGCTATCTTTTTTAAGTATTGAGTTGTAAATGATGTGAATATGGTCTTATTTGTGAATGGTGACTTGAAATGTGGGTTTATGCTTGTGGTTGTAAAGGTTTGTTAAAGGTCTTAAAAGCATACATTCCTTGTAAATGTCCGTTGTGCATGTTTTCTTGCATGGTCGTCATACTTAGTACTTATTGTACTAATTCCATATTTCTCTATTGTTACAAGTGTAGGTGGTGGAAAGTGAAGAGATTTTTTGAGGAAGCTTGGGATATTGACTATTTCTCAAGAAGTTTGGTATGTCCTCATATATTCGAGGACATAGTTGAACCCTTTCTAGTATTTCCACTTAGAAATTGTATAAGACTTATATTTTGTTGTAAAGGGTCGTGCCCCTAAGATGTTCTATTCGTGTCTAAGATGGTACATGAGACTTAGAAATTCTACTTCGTTACATTTGAAAGATTTTATGAGTATTATGAATTTGTTTTAAAAAGTGTTTAAATTCCTTACGGTTTTTATCACCGAATGCGATGAATGAATGCTAAGAGGCTTGTATTAGACCTCCGAGAGGTCGAGTACGCATGTTACGACTTGGGGGTGCTCTCGGGTCGTTACAAACTTGGTAGCAGGGCATAATGTTTTGGAAATTGTCCCTTAGGATTCAAAGTCTCATATGCCACGTTTAGTAGAGTCTTGTTCATCGGTGTGAGTCGCGACTCATCTATGAGCGAGAGGCTATAGGACGGTAGAAGTTTCACTTCTTTCATTAATCTTTACGTCGTGCCTTAGAGTTTTTGTCTATGAGTATCTTTCCTAATCCGTCTCTTGTGTTTATAGGCTATGAATACGAGGGCTAATCCTTGGAGAGCAGAAGAGGAGAATGTGGATGGGGGAGTTCCTCCCCAACGTCTTCAAGGTGACCAAGTCCCCATAGGCAATCAAGATAATGAGGTTCCAGTGGTTCCCCCGGCCATGACTAATGAAGAGATTAGGGCGGCTTTACTAGATAGTAGTTTCTTTTGTATTGTAGGGGTTGTGTCCCTCTTGTGTTGTAGTCATGTTTTAAGATGGCTACCTTGAGACGTAGTACTCCAATTTTTGTATTAAAGGTTGAATGAGGTGACTTTTATGTCTTGTGTTATATTATGAAAAAGTTTAAAATTTTTCGCTATTTTTCTATGATAAATGCTATGACAAATGCTAAGGGCTTGTATAAGACCTCCGAGAGGTCGAATACGCCGGTAACGACTAGGGGGTGCTCTCAGGTCGTTACATGTATCGTGTGCATGTAGATGTTTTTACCGACCACAAGAGTTTGCAATATGTGTTCAATCAGAAAGATCTAAATCTTTACTAAAGAATGTGGCTTGAGTTATTGAATGATTATGATATGAGTATTGTCTATCACCCCGGAAAGGAAAATATGGTGGTGGATGCTCTTAGCCAGTTATCTATGGGAAGTGTTGCTCATATTGAAGAAGAAAAGAAAGAGTTAGTTCTCGATGTTCATAGATTGGCCCATTTGGGTGTTCGGCTGGTCAACTCTACAAAGGGTGGTGTGATGGTCCATAATGGTTCAAAATCATCTTTAGTGGCAGATATGAAAGCTAAACAGGGTCTTGATCTAATTTTGGTCAACTGAAAAGAATCGGTGCTTAAGAAGTCCGTTGAGGCTTTCTCCCGAGGGAGAGATGGAGTACTTCGATATCAAGGTCGTTTATGTGTTCTGAATGTTGATGACTTGACGAAATATATCTTGTCAGAAGCCCATAGTTTGCGGTATTCCATTCACCCTGGAGCCACTAAGATGTACTGTGATTTACGTGAAGTCTATTGGTGGAATGGGATGAAAATGGATATTGTGGAATTTGTGACTAAGTTTCTTAATTGTCAACAAGTGAAATTTGAGCATCAGAAATCAGGAGGTTTGTCCCAAGATTTTAGCATTCCTACTTAGAAGTAGAAAGATTTGAATATGGACTTTATTGTAGGTTTGCCTCGCACCCAGCAACAACATGACTTGATTTGGGTTATAGTAGATCAGATGAAGAAATCATCTCATTTTCTTCCCTTTAAGGTTACCTATTCGGCAGAGGTTTATGCCAAGTTGTACTTGAGAGAAATGGTAAAGTTGCATGGAGTGTCTTTGTCTATGATTTTCGATCGTGGTACCCAATTCAGTTCACAGTCTTGGAAGTCTTTCTAGAAGGGTCTTGGTACTCGGGTTAAGCTTAGTATGGCCTTTCATCCACAAACCGATGGACAAGCAGAGCATACTATACAAACTTTGGAAGATATGTTGAGAGCTTGTGTGATTGATTTTAAGGGTAATTGAGATGAGCATTTTCCATTGATTGACTTTGCATATAACGATAGCTATCACTGGAGTATTGGTATGGCCCCAGTTGAGGCTCTTTATGGTAGGAGGTGTACATCTCCTATAGGATGGTTTGAGGTTGGTAAAATTTCCCTAATAGGTCCCAAATTGGTACATGAAGCCATAGAGCAAGTTCGACTTGTTAGAGAAAGGTTGAAAATGGCTCAAAGTCGGCAAAAGTTATATGTCGATGTAAGAAGAAGAGATCTTGAGCATGATGTTCATGATTGGGTTTACTTGAAAATTTCACCCATGAAGGGTGTAATGAGGTTTCGTAATAAAGGGAAGCTTATTCCCCGTTATGTAGGCCCATATTACATTTTGAGACGTGTTGGTAAGGTTGCTTATGAGCTAGATTTGCCAAATGAGGTGGCATCGGTGCATTCGGTTTTCCATGTCTCTATGGAAGAAATGTGTTGGTTATCCGACATCTATGTTTCTTTAGAAGTTATGGGAGTTGATGAAAAAATTTCTTAGGAGGAAGTTATGGTTGAGATTTTAGATCGGCAAGTAAAGAGGTTGAGAAATAAAGAAGTAGCTTCCGTGAAAGTGTTGTGCAGGAATTAGTTAATTGAGGGATTTACTTGGGAGGCCAAAGCGGGGGGCGAGGAGGGGTTCGCTTCTTATGAGTTAATTCTTTCATAATACATTTTTTCTAAAGGTATTAATCTTATTATTTCTTTTATATTTTCCAACATATATTCTATGTTTTCTATGTCGTGGGTTTGTTGAAATGCTTCTACATTTTCTTTTATTAGATTACATGATAAAGTAATATCTATAATAGTTTGATGCCAATATTGTAAGTATTCTTGGTTTATCATTAATCTGAATATTGAATTTCTAAATCATTTAGATCAAATTCTATTATTTCATCTATATCCTGCCATATTTCATTTATATCGTACCATTCTTGATTCATGAGTTCTTCTATTTCTGGGTCAAATATCTTTTCCCAAATTATCTTTCTTATGTCGATTATTTCTATATTTTTTAGCACATATAAAACCAGTATTTTATAGTCTTGCATTATTGTTTCATATAAGTTATTCATAACAAATTTTTAAAACAATTCCCTCATATCATAACCTTGACGAATTTCACCTATATCAGATTGTTATGAACTAGATTATTTTTACTATGTTTCCCTGTCACTACTAACATCGT
>NW_006239065.1:571113-572249 GCF_000226075.1 Solanum tuberosum
CTTTACAAAGTCAACAAAAGGACAAACAACTTTACTTTACATTTTTGTACATAATATTTCTAACTTAACACGTTACTACTAGCTTTTCTTTTCATAAAGTAGCTCCACTTAGCATAGCTTTTCCTTTTTATCTTCGGTCTTGTCACTTCTTGTTTTTACTCTAGCTGCACGTCTGGGATCACGTTATCTTCGCCTTGACATTTGGAACATTGATGATCCGGATATTTATGGCCAATAGTTTTGCAGTATCTGGTCATTATTTCTGAAGAGATAAAATCCTTCCTTATAGCTCTTGTTGTAGGTTGTTGCTCAGGTTTTAGCAGACTTAGTGCCCATTGCCTGAGTTCTTCCATATCTGCTGCTCTAATTTCTCGACAATTTGAATATATCATTGTTTGCACTCTTGAATAATAACTCTATATTGAATTTTTGTTTAAATAATTGGATGTTAATTCATTTAGGATAGTAGCTATTCCAATAACTCGTTTTCCTGCATAGAATGCTGGTATCTCCACCTTTTGTATTTCGTCTTGTTCTTCTATTTTTTCCGGTATGATCATTTCTCTGGTTAATCCAATTTTTATAACTTGTATTATTGGCTTGATTTCATCATAAAGTATCTCGGCTGGTGCTGAATAGAATTTTATATAGAAAAGTGTCCCTTTAGTTATTCTTTTGTAGTTCATGAATGCTTTGTGTAGTTCCGGTATCGTAATTATTTCGTCTCCTGTTTGGGTATATACTGTGTTTAGTAATCCATAGTTGTAACAAGTTGCTACTAGATTTGCATTTGTCTTTGGTAAGGCAATTAGTTTATTATATCCTTGTAAGGTTTGGGTGATATAATCTTCGTGTGGATTTTGGGTAGTTTTAGATCTGGGGTTTTTGTTTAAAAAGGTTTGTATTTTGTGAATATTTTCTATATAGGCTCTGGTTATGTGGTTATAGATTTTCTTGTCCTGTCCTAAGCTGTCTTTGTAGGTATTTATTTGTGGTGGTACAAATAAGAGGTTTTGGTTCTTAGGTACAGATGGTTTTTCAAATATCTTGTTCATATTTGTATTAACATATCTTTTTTCTTCCTTTGTAGATGATGTGCTACCTGTAGCTGCATGTAACAAACTATTAGTTTGGGT
>NW_006239065.1:575262-576963 GCF_000226075.1 Solanum tuberosum
GAAACAACTCAAAAAGAAATAATCATAGGAGGTATAGTGATATTAATAAAATTTAAAATATACCAAAGTGATAATATAATATTAGGAATAAAATGGTTAGAAGAAATGAAACCATATAATCTAGAAAACACACAATTAATTATAACTTATAAAAACAAAAAGATCACAATAAAAAGAGCAATATGAAAATTTATATACTTGCGAAAATAATAGTAGAAAATTACTATAACAGATACTACACTCCAATGTTAGATACAGGAGCAGAAGCAAATATGTGTAAACATAATTGTCTATCAAATGAAAAATGGGAAAAATTAAAGACCCCTATAGTAGTCACAGGATTTAATAACGAAGGAAGTATGATAACATATAAAGCAAAAAATTATAAAAATACAAATATGGGATAAAATATTAACTATAGAAGATATATATAGCTATGAGTTCATAAATAAAGATATGCTTTTAGGAATGCCATTTCTAGAAAAATTATATCCTCATATAATAACCAAAACACATTGGTGGTTTTACCACACCATGTAAACAAAAAGTAGGAGCAAAAAAGAGTAACTAATAAAAAACAGAAAAAATACCCCATGGATTAAAAGGAAGTGAAAAAAATCACTCAAAAAACTAGAAAAATGTTAAGGAAAGTACCCATAATATAGAATTAATTATATTTTCAATAGATAAATTAAAAATAATTCAAGAACGATTAGACACATTATATAGTGAAGACCCTTTAAAAGGATGGGAAAAACATAAAACAAAGGTAAAAACTGAGTTAATTGATGAAAATAGTATAATAACTCAGAAACCATTAAAATATAATTTTAATGATTTAGCAGAATTTAAAATGCATCTTAAAGAGTTACTAGAAAATAAATACATCCAAAGAAAGCAATAGTAAGCATAATAGTCCGGCATTTATAGTAAACAAACACAGTGAACAAAAAATATGGTTTTTGTTGGTATATCTTAAAAGATAATATTATATTATCTTCTTGGTATATCTTAAAATATGGTTTCATTTCTTCTAACCATTTTATTCCTAATATTATATTATATTATTTTTTATTATTTTTTTTCAGTTAAAAAAAAAATAATAAAAAAAAAATAATAATATTAATAAATTTTAAGATATACCAAGAAGATAAGATAATATTATATTATCTTCTTGGTGTATCTTAAAATTTATTAATATTATTATACCTCCTATGATCACTTCTTTTTGAGTTGTTTCTTCTATATATGATAATTCTTTTGGTAATTCTGGGCATACTCGTTCTTTAGAGGTTATTTCTTCTTCTGATACTAATTCTCTTGGTATATAATTTTCTTCCTGTCCAGTATTGATTATGATAATATGTTTTCTTTGTTCTATTATTCCAGTTATGTAATAGTGATATGGTTCAATTTCTTTTATCTTTTGATATTCTATTGATTTTCTTGAGGGTTGATGTAATGACCCGAAAGGTCATTTTGGTGATTTTTCGTGGAAATGACTATTTTTCCCTTTCGGTAGTTGCCCCGAGTCCCATGTTTTGTGGTTGTAAAGTTGGTTTGAGGAAAAATTTCTTCTATGTCTATTTCTTTATAACTATAATCATTATTATCTATTACTGTAACAATTTTTTCAAAGGGGTTTTCTATTTTTATTTTATTTCTCTTACTTTTCGCTGTTATCTTATGTTTTGTTGTTAA
>NW_006239065.1:577063-634577 GCF_000226075.1 Solanum tuberosum
TATTATCTTCTTGGTATATCTTAAAATTTATTAATATCTTAAAATTTATTAAAATTTATATTATCTTCTAGTTGATTTTTCCTCCTTGGATGTTACCTTGGAGTTGATGTTTCCTCCTTGGATATATGCATTGCATGCATGATAGGCTGTTAGATTTAGTTTCACCCCTCTTATGATGTCTTGGTAACGTTTTAGCTTTGAGTCGATAGTTCCTCCTTGGTTGTATGCATTTCATTGTAGATTGGGTTGTTGGTTCCTTTCCTACTCTATTCCTACCAGCTTGAATCTCATTCGATGACGAATGGTCCCAAGGGGGAGATATTGTACCACCTTGGATTAAGGAAAGGGAAATTACACATTTCCAAAGGTTGCAGGTTTCAACCCACGTTGACTACCCACGGTTCATGGATGTGACCACAGAACGTAGGCGTGGTACGTGGTTAACACATTGGAACTACCCAGATAGAGTCATAACCACGGCCGGACCAATAGACCATTCGTGGAACCACGGTCCGTGGTTGTGGTTGGTGGTCCAGGACCTTCATGTTGGAGTTTCAGACCACCATCGACGGCCGTGCAGGACAATCCGTCGTCCTGACCACGGTCCGTCTGTGCTATCTCGTGGGTCATGGCTAGCAGTTGAGTTTCAGGGATAGTTGGGTCTTTTCATAATTAATTAACTCATGTACTACGTCGTTTTACCCTTCACTAAGACCCCTATATAAGCATTTTAACCCCCAAATTGAATCCATTCAAGTCATTCTTCCAAATTCACAAAAGAAGATCAATTCTACATTTCAAAATATTTCTCTCTCTAGAAACTTGTAGTAGAAGAAGGGTTCATCCTAGGGTTTCAAGGCAAACCTCCATTTTCACCATTGAAGATAAGCATTTGTCTTTGAGGTATGATAGTTTTTATCCATGGATTCCTTCCATTCATGTTCCTAAATTTCCTTATTTTCAAAGTTAGAATTACCCAATCGAGTTAGGGTTTTCTTCAATTGTCATGGGTTCTCTTGATTAATAATTTAGACGATTGAGTTATGATCTCTTATGCATCTATTGATGAAATACTATTATCTTATGATGATTTCCCCATGAACCCATGTAATCCCCATGTTTTCAAGTTATGAATCATATAATGTAGGATTTTGATTATAAAGGAAGAGTTTTATGAAATTAAGCATGTATTACTAGCTTTACATGAATTTATGATGAAATCCATATCTAACCCATGTTTTCTAAATGTGAAATCCATATCTAACTCATGTTTAATTTGTAAGTGTTGATGATTGAAAGTGGGTTTTGAACCTTGAATGGTAAATTATGGACTTATGCTTTCTCTAATGAAATCTATGCAAATATTTTAACGATGCATTGAGAGTGAAGTATCAATGATAATGTTGTTGTTGTGTTGTTGAAAGGATTTTTCGCATAAACAAATAATAGCATGATGTGAAAGGTTTTCTCACATAGTAAAGGATTCTAAGGTTGGAAGGTTTTCTCACCTAATTGAATCAAGGATTAAGAGCTATCCTATTGAACCTAGATTGGATTGGTAGGATGACATTCCCTTCAATGGATAATAAGAACAAGTAAGAAATGACTATTCCGTGGGATTTATGCTTAGCACGAAGAGAATATTGAGATGGAAGTTCTCCTGTTAGTAGAGGTCGGGTTTCTAGAAGCAATCTCCTTATCCCATACCTATGTGCCCCCATAGGATAATTGTCTAGACAAACATTAGCTAGTGGATCCACTTAAGCTAGAAGTTATGGTCCTTACCTTATTAAGTGGGACAACCCTTTTCGGTGTGGGAGATATCGGGGGATCATGTTATAGTTCATATGGTCTCTATGTCGGTTAAGGATAATTCCCCACATTAATAAGGAACAAAGGTTACTTCAAGAAGTATCTCATATGTGTTAAAGAGGTTTTAATGATGTTAGCTTGCATTCACCGTGATTTATGACTTATGTTTTCTAACCCTTTTATATCATGTATTAGCTTGGTCAATTGCATGTCATGAAATGAAATGTCCCTTTTAGCATGATTTAAATGTTTTATGCATAGCTATCATACCTGGTACAACATTGTTTTCTACTAATGCATAATCTTCGCTACATTTTTTCAAATGTTGGGTTCGACAGTCAGGTTTCCGAGTTTCCTGGCTAGTGCTTGATATCATGATTTTCGAGCTTTGGTGAGTCCTCATGCTTCGAGGACGGTCTTTCAGTGTTCTAGTTTCCTTATTGTATTCTAGTTTTGGACATGATGTATGGGCTAGACACAATTTCATTCTATTGTACTAGATGACTATATTGAGAAAAGTATTTTAGACTGCTGCTTTTCTTTTATAAAAAGTATTGAACTTGGACTACTGTTTTGCTCTTATTGTTCTATTTCTTATGTTATGAAAGCTAAGTGGCTTGTATGGGATCCTTCTGGGTTCTATATGCCATGTTACATCTAGGGGTTACCCCCTGGGTCGTGACAAGTTTATTACTTTTATCATATAATAAAACTAAATAAATTATTTTCTACATTTCTCATTTAAACAAAAACATGTGTTTTCCAGATATGACTTTCAATATAATTTACGATTTTATAATGGAAAATGGGGTAATCATTCTTTTACCCTATCCATTTGTTATTTGATTTAGTTTTTGTAACATCTCAGATGTACATAGCTCAATTGAACTTTGAAAGTTGCAAATAATTGTTGGAGCCTATTAATTTGTTGTATTTAAGAGTAATGTTTATGGGTTGTAGTTAGATGTACGTCTGTGGGGTGGAGTCATGGTTTACACTAAGGATTCAAGAATGTTGGATTTGTGTTTATGAGTGGTTTTTACCGATTGTTGTTTTGTCTACGGGTCAAAGATAGACTCATAGCTATAGATCCTAAAAGTTGGAAAGTGTGAACTATCAGACATATTTTTACAAGCCAACAGTATGAATCGTAGATGGAGTTACGGGTCATTGTTGGATCTCATAGATGCAGCCTTTAGAATTCAGTGACTTCACTGTTTTGACTTTGAAGAAGTGAATTTACGAGACGTATAATTGACTATGAATCATGGACTTGTGTTCGTGGTTAAATTATTGAGACCCAGGCTTAACCTCTAGGATCAGTCAACACTTTGTTTTTACGAGCCGTGAAATGGAATATGGGTTGTAGATGGTGACTCGTATTTTCTTGTCAAAGACTTGAATGTTCAGTAAGGGGATCTATAAATGGACAGTACGACATGTGGAAGTTTTTATAGATCACAAATAGCTTGTTGTAGATAGTTCTTCCAGTTTTTAGTACGTTTATTTCAGTGTTTCCCCACACATTTAAACCTAAACCTCAACGGTTTACACCTAATTAAGGTCATTTAAGCTTAGTTCACCCTAATACTCCAATAATCACCCTCAAGGCCTAGAGCATGTATCAAACAGGATAAACCTAGGGTTTCAAGTAGCTTCCTCAAGTTTCTTCTAGTATTTTATTCTTCCAGGTATGTAAAACTATTCATAGTTCAATCGGTAAGAGTTAAAAATATGGATTTACCCAAAGTTTCCATGAATTCTAAAATTGGGATTTATTCATTAATCTGCATTCAAATTCTTATCATGGAGATTATAGTACTTTATACATTTCAGACCTTGAGTTTTTTTTCATGTTTATGTTATCACATAAACCCAATTTTGTTGAGAATTGTTTGAAAGCTTTGGCATAGTTATTTTCATCCATTGACTTCTAAGTTAAAGTAAGTTCATGTTTTTTAAATTATCATTTGAGAAGTGTTTTAAGGGAACATCTATGGTTCCAAATTTATTTATTTTGTAATGAGGAAGGCATTGTCAGTTTAAGAAAGCATAAATAGTTTGAGAAATAGTTTCGGTCAATAAAGTAAAAATCATTTTTCCATAAAGAAGGCCTTTTGAGTATTAACTCAACACATTTATAATTATAATTATGAGAATTAATGCATGTTTTGGGAGTAGTATTGAGCAATGAATTGGGTAACACTTAAGACAACTCGATCCCCATAAACTCCGCCACCAACATAGATAAGATTGTGCCGATTATTTAGGCAACTTCTCACCAGCCTTTTTGAGGTCTCTTTAGATGGATTCATTAGTTCAGTGTTTGTCCTATGCTCTTGCAAGGTATAAAATTGTTCTGGTAACATGGGCAATACATTGGATAATCATGACACTCATACTGATCATTGTCGGTAAAAGAAACTCCCTTTATATTTATGCTTTCTAGTTTTTGATGTTGCATCCCAATTCTTGACTGTCTAGTGTTTTGGTACTATGACTTTTAGATTCTAGGGGTTGTTTTTCACAAGGTATTTGGTTAATTCAATTAGTTTATGGGAAACAAAAACATTAATTATTTTAAACTACTTTTTAATTATTCTATTTCTTGATTTGACTTCTTGATATGGGTTAGTTGGGTTATGTACGGTTATTAACTAGTTCTTCCACCAGAGGGAAGTGTGGGTTGCCCCTCACTATGGTTTGGATCATGACGGTTCTAGACAACTAGTCCAATGTAAGATTCTGAGATCTACTAGGAGCTTGTGTATGGACATTCTGTTGTAACATTTTAGGTTGGGACCAACCTCTCCGATGTAAGATTATATGTACTGTTTAAATTCTATTAAGGCTTTCTAATGTAAGATTTGGGAAGGACTATCTATTTGGATGTCAAATTGGGAGATACATTTGGTTCTATTAAGGCATTCCAACTTAATATTCTAGAGAGAACTAGTCATTCTAACAAAAGATTCTGGAGCATGTTAGGTTCCGATAAGGATTTTTGACTTGGAAGATGCTAGGTTCGATGTGCCGACCTTCAGTTTAGTTTTTGACGTTGTAGTATACTCTTATGTGTACCTGGTTGATTTATGTGGGTACGTAGGTTATTGCTTGCATATTCATCATGGTCTGCCTTCGTATGTACCTTCTAAAGATATGGAGGCCTAGTTAGGTTTAGATAGATTTTATTACTTTCATAAATTGTTATAGTAGTCTTACGATGTTGCATGCCTATGTATGACTTACTGTTGTCCTTAAACCTCGTTATACTAACCTTTTATCTTGTTATTTCAATCACATGCTCGGTTGGCCTATAATGCCTACTTAGTACCCATTTTTTACTCATACTACACTTTGCATATTATTCCTAATGCAGATCCGAACTCTAGTCGTCCGTGGTGATTAAAGTGTTGTTGTTGATAGCTTAGAGATAGAGGGTAAGCTTATTGGTGATTAGAGTCGGCTCATCTCGTTATTTGTATAGCTTATGGCCAATATTATTGTAACATCTCGCAACTAGAAAGAACTAGAAGGATGTTTAAAATCTGGAAATAGTTATTTTTGTAAAGTATAAGGAAATCTGGAAAATTTTAAGTAAGTTGAAGTGAGATTTTGGTCAAACTCAAACGACCATAACTCCTAGTTCAAGATGATTTAGGTGCATTTCCAGATATGGTTTGAAATCTTTTGGAATGATCTTTCCAACACCACCAAGTTTGCGCGATTCCCAGTTCGTATGAGTGAGTTATTACCGTTGGAAGTGTCTGGATTTTTGAAGGGTAGTTTGGTTTTTTTCTTACCCAATTAATTAAATCCATTATTAATAAAATAGTTGGGGTCCAAAATGAGTTAGTTCAGTTTACACTTTTGAGAAATAGAGTTAGGGCTTTTGGAGAAAGAATGCAAGAAAAAGGAGAAGAGGAAAAACAGGATTCACAAAAACGATCGATTTTGGTTGCGGATTCGCCAAGGAATTGGCACTGCAAGGTATGTAAGTCTCTCATAGCATTGGGTTCAATCAACCATGCGCCAAACATGTTTAGTTCAGCGAAATTCATTTTAAAAGAGTTTGAAAGTTGATGTTCTTGACATGAATTCTTGAATTTGAATGTTGTTCTTGAATTAGGATGAATGGAGAAGTTTCTGAGTTCGTTACGTCTCATTATAGATTGTTTCGAGTTGTTTCTTAGGTACATTTTCTGGGTATCTGTATCTAAAGGTAATTTGAGAAAAAGAACCGAAGTTGGGTGATTTGGGGCTGGAAAACGAAGAAGAAATGTCGTATGGGAGCGCGTTGCGCGACCTGTTCCCAAAATAATTTTTTTTTGCTCCATGTCACGGAGCTGACACGTGGTGTTCTGCCTCAAATGACGTTTTCAGAACAAAAAATTAATTATGCCCCCGCGTCGCAGACCCACCTTCAAATCTTGATTTTTGGTCTTTTCTCATGTTTAGCTATCTAAAATCTTTCCTAAACAACATAAGCTCTTTCCAAACACAAATCATAATCCTTGAATCCATAATTCAATTCAACGATCAGTTAAGAGTCAAGTCAAGAGAAGTTAAGATCAAAGTCAAGAGAAGTGAAGAGTCAAGTAAGAGAAGTTCATTTAAAGTTTTCATAAGTCTTTTACAAACGTTTTAACTTTGTTTTAAGACTTAACTTTTGAAGTTGAGTAAAGATTAAGAGCAAAGTTCATTTTCTTTAAAATGATATATGGGAACTAAGTATTTCCAGAGTAAATGTTTTCACATTTAAGATGAGAGGAATCTGATATTTCCAAAAGAGTTTTGAACAGCAAAATCGAACATTGATTCCAAGAGAGCTTTTTAAGCTAAGTTTGAGCAATTATCTCAAACCAGAGAAGAACTAATTTTAAAAGCATATTAGCTAAGTATATTTTGGGAGTAGTAATGACCACCGATATGGGGACGCGAGTTCATATTAACTCAACCCCCCATAAACCATGTAGCCATCATGGGCATAAAAAAAGATCATACTTTTTAGATCATTCCTTAGTTCTTCTTAGCATAGACTAGTGGATCCACTTGGTAGTCCAGGTTCTATATCGATGGCAAGGTATAAGACGGTCCTTGGCAACATGAGGTAAAATGTTGTACCATCACTTAGGCTGATAGTGATGGTTGTCGGTTAGAGAATCTCCCAAAGAAGTTATATTACTTTCTATATGAGTAAAGTTAAGTTTGTTATTACTTTATCTTTAACGAACTAAGATTGTTTTCAGTTGTTTTATAAGCTTTATATAGATATCGCATGTGTTTATTGCTTTATATTGAGTTGAGTATCCATGAGTTGAAAAGAGCCAGGTAGGTGTTTCTTCCATATTCTTTTTCGAGCCTATGTTTGTTAGCATTCCAACTTGCATACTCGTACATTCAATGTACTGATGTCAGTTGGTCTGCATCTTCTAATTATGCATACACAGGTAACCAGGATCAGCATCCAACGCATCGTTGATCCAGCTTGAGCATTCACAATCTGTTGGTGAGCCTCTTTGCATTCCGGAGGTCTCCTTTGTATGCTTTCTATTCTTTCAGATGTTAGGATGATCGGGGGTCATGTCCCGACATCCCTCTTTATTTTAGAGGCTTCATAGACAATTAGTATTTTAGTAGTCTTTATATTATCATTCTTATGTTAAAGACTAGGGTTGCCACTTTTGACCAAGTTGAATGTTTAATCTTTAAAACATTCTCAATTATTTTATTATTCAGTTCAGTTAAATTCATTGATCATTATAGATATGAATATTGTCTTCCGCTGAGTTAAGTAAGCCAGACCAAGGGTTCGCTTTGGGCCAGCAATAATCTTCGAGTGCTAGTCCCGCCCAGGGTGTAGGCTCGAGGCGTGAAAAACCTGGTATAAGATCATAGAGTTCAAGAGTCCTAGGGAATCTATGAAGCCGTGTCTATAGAGTCCTAGTTATAGGTGTGAAGTGCGCCACATATATAATTAGGAGGCTACAACACTTAGGAAATTATCTCACTTCTTTCACACTCTTTCGAGCGTTAGAGTTTGATCTCTAAAAAGTGTCTTCTAATTCGGGCTTGTGGGTGTTTTCAGATAAGCATGCCTCCACGATGAGCAGTCAGAGGTCGTCCCACTAGGAGAAATGTTAAAGAGCAATAGTTACCCAATGCACTTGAAGTGCAACCTCAAGGCGAAGTCACCAATGCTGAGTTCCGTGAGGCTATCCAGATGTTGAACCAAACTGTGACTAACCAGGTTGGGCAGCAAAGAGGGGCTCAACAGGAGGAGGATGACATTTAAAGGATTCGTGAGTTCTTGTGGATGAATCCTCCAAGTTTCACTGGTTCCAGCACTACAGGGGATCCAGAGAACTTCATTGAGGAACGGAAAAAGGTTTTCAACGTGATGCATGTTGTTGATACTGAGAGAGTTAAGCTAGCTGCATACTAGATGAAAAATGCTGCTAGGACCTTCTTTGATCAGTCGAAAGGGGGTAGAGCTGAGGATGCACTACCTGCAAGTTGGGCCTATTTTGAGGAAGCTTTCTTGGGGCGTTTCTTTCCCCGGGAATTGAAAGAGGCCAAGGTACGTGAGTTCCTCACACTTAAGTAAGATTCTCTAAGTGTTCATGAATATGTTTTGAAGTTCATCAAACTATCCCATTATGCTCCGGTGATGGTTAAGGATATAAGAAGTAAAATAAGCTTGTTCGTTGTTGGGTTAGGCCGTCTATCAAGAAAATAGGGCCGGGTAACATTTCTTATTGGGGACATGGACATTTCGAGGTTGGTGGTCTATGTGCAACAGGTAGAGGACGAGAAGCTTAGAGATAAAGAGGAGTTCAAGAATAAGAAAACGAAGACATGAAATGAGTCTAGGCAACAAAAGGGTAGTGTGAATCGTTCATCCTTACTGAAGCAAAAGGGGCCTACTCCATCATCTGCTTGTGTACCTGCACCTAAGAACAAAGGTGAGTATAATGGCCAGAATTCACAGAACTTCAGAGCTAGACCAGCATAGTCCCAAGGTAGTTTGGCACAAGGAGGTAGTTGGGCTCCTGTATGTAGTAGGAACCACTCAAGTAAGTGTCGTGATGGCTAGACAGGGTGTTTCAAGTGTGGGCAAGAGTGACAATTCATGAAAGAGTGTCCTAAGAATAAGGAAAGTAGTGGAAATCCAGGAAATAGAGCCCAGTCTTCATCAGTTGCTCCACCAAACAAGGCTGCACCTAGAGGAGCTACTTCCGGTACTGGCGGAGGAGCAAACTGACCTCTATGCAATCACTAGTCGCCAAGAGCAAGAGAACTCTCCAGATGTTGTCACTTGTATGATCAAAGTCTTTACTTTTGATGTTTATGCTTTGCTAGACCAAGGAGAAAGTTTATCTTTTGTAACCCCTTATGTTGCAAATAAGTTTGAAGTTATTCCTGAGAAACTTTGTGACCCCTTCTGTGTTTCTACACATGTTGGGGAGTCTATTATAGCTTAGCGTGTCTATCGAGATAGTGTCATTTCCATCGATCAAAAAGACACCATGGCTGATTTTGTTAAGTTAGACATGGTGGATTTTGATGTTATTCTAGGTATGGACTGGCTTCATGCCTGTTATGCATCAATAGATTGTAGAACTCGAGTTGTCAAGTTTCAGATTCCTAATGAGCCAGTCATAGAGTGGAGTAGTAGTTCAGCAGTGCCTAAGGGTCATTTTATTTCATACCTTAAGGCGAGAAAGTTATTTTCAAAGGATTGTATCTATCACTTAGTCAGAGTTAATGACTCAAGTGTTGAGGTACCTCCCATTCAGTTAGTTCTTATAGTAGAAGAGTTTCCTGATGTCTTTCCTGATGACCTACCTGGAATCCCTCCTGAGACAGAAATAAACTTCGGTATAGACATCATTCAAGATACTCGTCCTATCTCTATTCCGCCATACAGAATGGTACCATCAAAGTTGAAAAAGTTGAAAGAGCAATTAAAAGATCTATTAGATAAGGGCTTTATTCGACCAAGTGTCTCCCCTTGGGGTGCTCCAGTCCTGTTTGGGAGAAAGGAAGATGGTTCCCTTAGGATGTGTATAGATTACCATCAGTTGAACAAAGTTACAATCAAGAATAAGGATCCTCTTCTGAGAATTGATGATCTTTTCGATCAACTTCAGGGTGCTTCGTGTTTCTCAAAAATTGACCTCAGATCAGGCTATCATCAATTAAGAGTAAGGGAAAGTGATATTCTAAAGAAAGTTTTCAGAACCAGATATGGTCATTATGAGTTTTTGGTCATGTCCTTTGGTTTGACCAATGCACCAGCACTGTTCATGGATCTTATAAATAGAGTCTTCAAACCTTATTTAGATATGGTTGTTATCATCTTTATTGATGACATACTAATCTATTCAAGGAATGAAGAAGATCATGCTAGCCATCTCAGAATAGTTCTCCAGACTTTGAAAGATAAGGAGTTGTATGCCAAGTTCTCTAAGCGTTAGTTTTGGCTTGAGTCTGTGGCATTCTTAGGCCATATTGTGTCTGGAGAGGGAATTAAAGTTGATACTCAAAAAATTGAGGAAGTATAGAATTGGCCTAGACCCACATCTCCAATTGATATTAGGAGTTTCTTAGGTTTCCTTGGCTATTATAGAAGGTTTTTAGAGGGGTTCTCGTCTATTTCGTCTCCTTTGACCAAGTTGACTCAGAAGACAGTGAAATTTCAATGGTATGTAGCTTGTGAGAAAAGCTTTCAGGAATTGAAAGAGAGGTTGACTACTGCCCTAGTTTTGACCTTACCAGAAGGTACTCAAAGTTTTGTGGTGTATTGTGATACATCTATAGTTGGTTTAGGTTGTGTCTTAATGCAGAATGACAAAGTTAAAGCTTATGCCTCCAGACAGTTGAAAGTTCATGAGAAGAATTATCCAACCCATGATCTAGAGTTGGCTGTTGTAGTTTTCGCTTTGAAGATATGGTGCCATTATTTTATGGTGTTCATGTTTATGTGTTCACCGATCACAAGAGCCTTCAATATGTGTTCACTCAGAAAGAGCTTAATCTCAGACAGAGAAGGTGGTTAGAGTTACTCAAGGACTACGACATGAGTATTATTTACTACCCATGTAAGGCTCATGTTGTTGTTTATTCCTTAAGCAGGTTGTATATGGGTAGCACCGCCCATGTTGAAGAAGGAAGGAGAGAGTTAGCAAAAGATGTGCACAGACTGGCACGCCTAGGAGTCAGACTTATGGATTCCACAGAAGGAGGTATAGTGGTGACGAATGGGGATGAGTCATCACTAGTGTCAGAAGTAAAAGGCAAGCAAGACCAAGACCCTATTTTTCTTGAATTGAAGGCAAAGGTTCATAAGCAAAAAGTATTAGCTTTTGAACTAGGGGGAGATGGTGTACTGAGATATCAAGGTAGGTTGTGTGTACCAATGATGGATGGACTCCAAAAGAGGATCATGGGGGATGCTCATAGCTCTAGATATTCTATTCATCCAGGTTCCACAAAGATGTATCGTGATTTGAAAGAACTGTATTGGTGGAATAGTATGAAGAATAACATTGCAGAATTTATTTCCAAGTCTCCAAATTGCCAACAAGTTAAAGTAGAGCACCAAAGGCCCGGTGGTTTGGCGCAGAATATAGAACTTCCGAAATGGAATTGGGAGATGATTAATATGGATTTCATCACAGACTTGTCAAGATCGTCGACAGAATGATAAAATCAGCCCATTTTCTGCCGATAAAGACTACCCATTCAGCAGAAGATGTAGATCTCCTATTGGATGGTTTGAAGTTGGTGAAGCAGGGTTGATAGGACCCGATTTATTTTATCAAGCTATGGAGAAGGTGAAAATAATTCAAGAGAGATTGAAAACAACACAGAGTCGTCAGAAATCCTACACTGATGTTCGGAGAAGGGCGTTAGAGTTTGAGGTAGATGATTGGGTTTATTTAAAAGTTTCACCCATGAAGGGTGTTATGAGGTTTGGTAAGAAGGGGAAGCTTAGTCCCTGTTATATTGGACCTTATAGAATAGCCAAGAGGATTGGCAATGTAGCTTATGAGTTGGAGTTACCACAAGAATTAGCAGCGGTTCATCCGGTGTTGCACATCTCCATATTGAAGTAGTGCATGGGCGATCCTTCAATGATCATATCAACTGAAAATATTGAGATCAAGGATATCTTATCTTATGAGAAGATTCTGGTTCAGATTCTAGATCGCCAAGTTCGCAAGTTGAAAACAAAGGAGGTTGCGTCAGTCAAAGTCCTTTGGAGGAACCAATTTTTTGAAGAAGCTACGTGGGAAGCTGAAAAAGATATGAAGAAGAGATATCCACATCTCTTTGAAACCGGAGAAAATGCAGACCAAGGTACTAATTTTCTTCTTAGTACTATCTAAATTATGAGTGAGCATGTTCTTTGTTTGAAATTGCTTTTGGGATATTTGAACTTGATGTTACCACCCTTAGCTTAATAATAGTAAATCTCACTCGAGGACGAATGTTTCCAAGGGGGAGATATTGTAACATCTCGCAACTAGAAAGAACTAGAAGGAAGTTTAAAATCTGGAAATAGTTATTGTTGGAAAGTATAATGAAATTTGGAAAATTTTAAGTAAGTTCAAGTTAGTTTTTTGTCAACTTCAAACGACCAGAACTCGTAGATCAGGATGAGTTAGGTGCAGTTCCAGATACGGTTGGAAATCTCTTGGAATGAACTTCCAACACCACTAAGTTTGCGCGATTCCGTGTTCGTATGAGTGAGTTATTCTCTTTGGAAGTTGGGCTGTTCGAATAAGAAAATGCCCAATCCGGATTTTTGAAGGGTAGTTTGGTCTTTTCCTTACCTAATGAATTAAATCCATTTTTAATAAAATAGTTGGTCCAAACTGAGTTAGTTCAGTTTACACTTTTGAGAAATAGATTTAGGAATTTTGGAGAAAGAACGCAAGAGAAAGGAGAAGAGGAAAAGCAAAATTTGCCAAGAACGATCGATTTTGGTTGCAGATTCTCCAAGGAATTGGCCCTGCATGGTATGTGAGTCTCTCATAGCATTGGGTTCATTCACCCACGCGCCAACCATGTTTAGTTCAGCAAAATTCCTTCTACAAGAGTTTGAAAGTTGATGTTCTTGACATGAATTCTTGAATTTGAATGTTGTTCTTGAATTGGGATGAATTGAGAAGTTTCTGAGTTCGTTACGTCGCATTATAGAGTCGTTTCGAGTTAGGTTCTTAGGTACATTTGCTGTGTATCTGTATCTAAAGGTAATTTGAGAAAAAGAACCGAAGTTGGGTGATTTGGGGCTGGAAAACGAAGAAGAAATTTCGTATGGGAGCGCGTCGCTCGACCTGTTCCCAGAATTGAAAAATTATGCTTTGCGTCACGGAGTTGACACGAGGTGTTCTGCCTCAAAAGACGTTTTCAGAACAAAAATTTAATTATGCATCCGCGTCGCGGACCCACCTTCAAATTTTAATTTTTGTTCTTTTCTCATGTTTAGCTATCTAAAATCTTTCCAAAACAACATGAGATCTTTCCAAACACCACTCATAATCCTTGAATCTATAATTCAATTCAAGGATCAGTTAAGAGTCAAGTCAAGAGAAGTTAGGATCAAAGTCAAGAGAAGTCAAGTGTCAAGTAAGAGAAGTTCATTTCAAGTTTTCATAAGTCTTTTACAAACGTTTTAACTTTGTTTTAAGACGTAAGTTTTGAAGTTGAGTAAAGAGTAAGAGAAAAGTTCATTTTCTTTAAAATGATATGTGGGAACTAAGTATTTCCAAGAGTATATGGTTTGACATTTAAGATGAGAGGAAACTGAGATTTCCAAAAGAGTTTTGAATAGCAAAAGGGAACATTCATTCCAAAATAGATTTTTAAGCTAAGTTTGAGCAATTATCTCAAACCAGAGAAGAAGAAGTTTTAAAAACATATGAGCTAAGTATATTTTGGGTGTAGTATTGAGCACCGATAAGGGGACACGAGTTCATATTAACTCAACCCCTTATAAACCATGTAACCATCATGGGCAGAAAAAAGATCATACTTTTTAGATGATTCTTTAGTGCTTTTTATCATAGACTAGTGGATCCACTTAGTAATTCAGGTTCTATACCGATGGCAAGGTATAGGACGGTCCTTGGCAACGTGAGGTAAAATGTTATACCATCAGTTAGGCTCATAGTGATGGTTGTCAATTAGAGAATCTCCCAAAGAAGTTATATTACTTTCTAAATGAGTAAAGTTAAGTTTATTATTACTTCATCTTTAACGAACTAAGATTGTTTTCAGTTGTTTTATAAGCTTTATATATATATATATATATCACATGTGTTTTATTGCTTTAGATTGAGTTGGGTATCCATGAGTTGAGAAGACCCAGGTAGTTGTTTCTCCAATAATCTCTTTCGAGCCTATGTTTGTTAGCATTCCAACTCGCATACTCGTACATTTAATATACTGATGCCAGTTGGCCTGCATCTTATTATGATGCTGACGCATGTAACCAGGATCAGCATCCAGCGCCTAGTTGATTCAGCTTGAGCATTTAGAGTCCGTTGGTAAGCCTCCTTTAATTCCGGAGGACTCCTTTATTTGCTTTCTAGTCTTTCAGATGTTAGGATGATCGGGCGTCCTGTCCTAACATCACTCTTTGTTTTAGAGGCTTCATAGACAGTTAGTAGTTTAGTAGTCTTTGCATTATCATTCTTATGTTAAAGACTTGGATTGCAACTTTTGGCCAAGTTGAATGTTTAATCTTTAAAACATTCTCAGTTATTTTATTATTCAGTTTAGTTAAGTTCATTGATCATTATAGATTTGAATATTGTCTTCCATTGAGTTAAGTAAGTCGGGTCAAGGGTTCACTTGGGGCCAACAATGGTCTTCGAGTGCCAGTCCCGCCCAGGGTGTAGGCTCTGGGCGTGACAATTTTTATTTTGGGATAGTTTGTATATTTGTCGTTTATGTCGAGTCTGTACTCTCTTTTTGTAGTAGCTTTTCATTGGTATCTACTAGAATTTGGGTGATATCTTATATTTTTTTCGTCCAAGGTTTTATATATATATAGATAGATACACACACACTTATATATATACCAGTTTCTAGCTACGTGTGTTGTACGTGTATCCCATTCTTATTAGTAAAGATGAAAGGGCCCATACAAGCCACTTAGCATTCATAACATAAGACATAGAATAAAAATACATAAAGAACAACATTTCAAGTTCCAAAAGGTTTATAAAAGTAAAGCGGAAGTCCAAACACTTGTCTCATTAGACATCTAGTACATAAGAATTAAATTGGGCCTAGCCCATACATCATGTCCAAAACCTAAAGAAAGGAAGAAACCTGAAACAATGAGTATTTGTACTGGAAGCATGATGACTCGCCAAAGCTCGTAATATCTCAAATCAACCTCTAGCCATTAAACTGAGAACCATGACAGAGAGACACTACATTTGGATAAGAAATTTAGGCAAGAGTACGCGTTAGTACAGAAGTTTACTAAATATGATTGCATGCATAAACATAACAAAAGAGTTAGAGAACATAAATCATGAAGCATAATCAATGAACATAATAGATCATCTCAACATGTAAGGAGTACTTCTTCAAGTAACCTTAATTTTTTCTTAGTCAAGACATAGGTAACCGCATCTAGTCTTACTCATTGTGGAAGGCAAGCTCAACCGATAATTGAAGCCCATCATCTATCATAACATGTCATTTAAGGACATGGGAAATTGCTATTTCCTTCTAATAAAGGATCATGGGTAATCGCCTCTTGTCCTTTTCTTTGGGATCATGGGTAATCACATCTCGTCCACTTGCTTAGGATAACAGGTAATCACCTCTAGTCCAACTTACATTATAGGAATGTTGGTAATTGCCTCTAGTCCTACTCTAAGCAATATGGGTAATCACCTCTAGCCTCTTAATTTTCATAGTTCCTTAACTTAGAATCGTTTTAGGTGAGAAATCCTTTCAATGTGAGAAAGCCTTTCACATTCATACACAAGAAATCATGTGGGAAAATCCCTTTCACATCAATCATAGAAACAATCAACAACTGATAACATATGCATCCCTCTCAAATCAATTCATATCGTATCTTATTTAACCGATAAGAATACACATAAATCCATAAATTCTCCTTTCATAGAGTAAAACCCATTTTAAATCAATTTCTTCTTAGAAACATGGGTTAAGCATGGGTACATGGAATCTCATCATAAAGTATAGAATCCTCTCAATTCATTAATAATCAATCATAATTCAATCAATTGAATCAACATTGACAAGAATCCATAACTTTGAAGAAAACCCTAACTCAAATTGTGGAATTTCTACTTTTCAATTTGGAGAACTTGGGGGCTCCATGGCTGCAAGGTTTCCATAGATGAAAAACTATAATACCTTGATATCAAAGGCCAAAATCAATTGAAGAATGAAGGCTTGAGCTTGAACCCTATGTTGAATCTTCTTGTTCAAACTCCTAGAGAGAGAAATATCCTTTGGAGAGACAGACTCAGTTTTTTTTTGGTTAATTTGAAGAGAATGAAGTGAGTGAAATATTTTTGGGCTAAAATCACTTATATAAGGGGTCATAGGCATAGGCAAAATAACATAGTATTGTTTTAAAGAAATCTGAAAAAGACCCTGAACTTATAGATGACGCACTATCACACGGCAGGCTCCCCGAGCCATCTAAGAGTCCACGAGCAGTCTAGGCTGCTGTGGTCCTTGGACCAATGGCCTGAAAAACATACCCAAAATCACACTTACATCACGACCGAATCCATGAGTTGTCATGGCCCTCACGAGCCGTCTAGTGGCTCGTGTGGAGGGTCAACCTTAAAATGGCTATTGTCTGCTCTTTCACGGGCATCACCACATGTCATGGTGCTCATAACGAGCTGTCTAGGTGCTCGTGGTAGGGGAGCCCTCTTTGGCTTGACACTGTAGGCCTTCAAGAGCTACACAAATGCCTCATGGTGCCCTCCACGGCTCGTCTAGGCCTTCGTGGAGGGTGCCCAAACTCAGTCTTTGGCTTGTGACCTCTCACTTGGTCCGTTGATTAGCCTACTAGCTTACGAGGTGTTACATCTCTCCATAAAACTCATTTCATACCCCTTTTCATTTCTTGTTTTCCTCTCTAGTGGCTACCCTCAACTTACACTTTTGGACTGAGTTGGGGTACACGATTTCAAATCAGGAACTAGGGACACAACAAAGGGTTCCTATGTAGTAGCCTTCCTCAACATAGGCTTTTTACTTATATTTAGGTGCACATTGTCCATAGAGGGCCCAGGGCCCAAATACAGGTTTAATTATTTTTACAGGCAATGTGAGTTGGGTAAATTTAAAGAATGGTGTCATTAAGGCTGAACATTTTGGATCGAAGGGAGCATTTTTCATTTGGGTGGTTATTTTTAAGCTTAATTGGACTCAATTTCAACAATATCTTATGATCCATTCCTAATTCACAGGTACATCATCTTAGCAAGACTAACTGGGCATTTTCTAGATTGGCACATACAATATGAATACACAAATATCCCACACGCACATGGCACATAATTTCACCATCAAATAATCAATGTATCTAGTTCATACTACATCTTAAGTCATGTAATCTAATTGATTCCTCTCATGTCATTCAACGATCGTACACATTCGACTTATCAATCACATATTTATAGCACATAACTAAAACATTTGGAATGGTGTCAATTTAAAGCTCTATTGACATCATGCTTTTATTTCTGGTCTACTTCTACAATTTACATCCCAAACATATTGGTTCAATAAGAACTAAATAGTTTCTTGGGGAGAAAGAACACATGCATGAAAACCTCAAGAAAGGATTGTGAGTTGGGTTAATTAGACTTCCCCCCAAAATTCACAATCAATTCACCCCACCCCACATGAAAATAGTGTATCGCCCTCAATGCACATATAATGTAAAACCATAGTATGAGACAAACATGTGGGGCCTAACAATCGAATAGCTAGAAAGAGGCTTGGGGGTTCTTTGGTGTGGACCAGAGTGAATCAAGAGTAACCTTTACATTGATCTATGTGGCGCCATCAGTAACGCCCTCCAAAATAACTGGATGAGCACCATGAATAGTCCCCCTCAACCCAGAAGCTCCAACAGGTAAATCTCTCAATCTTCTATATCGTTTCTCCTTATCAACTAAAAACTGGTGTTGTGCAACCACAAACTCCTACCACTATGGTTTCTTTGTTCTCCACTGCTATCTCTTGTCAATAGCATGATTTAAGGTTGGTGTGTGGTTTCCTGATGCACAAGGAGGGTCATGAGAAAGGGCCTCATCACCAAATAAGGCAAAAATGACATTGCCTCCATCATCAACAGAGGAAGGCTTTGGTTCAGACGAGCCAGGAATAGTTAATGCATCTATGTCAGCCCGGATAGTGGCTAACTCAGTCTTGAAGAATGAGAGGTCTATAATCAATGTAGTTTGAGGCCGATGAAGCATCCGCAGCTCAAAGGCATGAATCTGCGGATGAACTATTTAAATCTTATCCTCAACTACTCTCCCCGTCCATTCCTCTTAATCTTCCACTACCTTGCTCATACATGGCCTAGTATGATGTAGAAGTGTTTCCATCTATGTCTTAAACTTCTAGAGTGAGGATATCGGGAAGATTGAAAAACCTGTAGTAATTGAAGTACATGGTCTGCTTGCATCCGGTCTGCAATTAGAAGAAGGATGAGAACTCTCAATGGGATAAGTAGTGGGGTCTAGTATGATGCCATGCTTGGATTGCTCTAGTGAGACTGTTTCGCCCTTAGGTGGCATGTCAATTTTGATACCCCATTGTAGTGTTGCGGGGTGTGACTCATCCTGAATTATACCAACATCAATGGTCTTAGTCACCATAATCATTTAGTAAATCCCTTAAAATGGAACAATATCCTCTATGTACACGTGAAATATGAAACAAGGGAAGGGTAGCGTGGTAGTCTTCCAAAATGCCCTCTCATGTATCTAAGCAATCTTTATACGGGCGAAATCAATTTCATGCCCCTCTATAAAATAGGAAATCATGACATCCCGATCCCATATCAACTGGTTTTCTGCCATCATGGAGAAATATTTGGCGTGGACAATCTACCACAAAAACAATGCATTAAATTTTTGTTTCCCCATCTTAATGGAGTGTGTCAAGTCCCGTTATCGCTCAGACTCAACCCCATCCATAGCAATATACCAAGCTACCCATCAAATAAAGTCCTCACTCTCATCTATGTCTCTCATAGCCACTTTGTTCCAAACTAGCTCTATCTGGTAGTCAAACTCATTTGTACTAATTAGTTGTGGATGAGATGGGCCACAAATCAATTACCAGAAAGTGGCCTCAAAACAATCTATGGGAATATTCTGCACTAAAGTAGTCAAGAGCGGAGGTTGAGCTAACTCTGTGGTCTTCGGAGGTAAGGCATTCTTCACTGTAGCTGTGTAGGATGCATAGAACACCCGTACCACTAAAGGGATATATTTTCCTAGCACCTCCACCGTCCAATCACACATGTGCCTCTGAAAGAGCTCATGTATGGTAGGTATAGTGTGGAGGTTTCAATAAGAACCCAATGCTCCTCTCTGATAGGTCTAGAATGCTTTTGATATGCACTTTGCCGCATGGCATCTATAAATATCTTAAGCATGCCCTCAATACACCATCTATCTGGTTCACCAACAACCTCTATTGGCTCAGAAGGATGAGTGGGAGGTGGATTATTTTCTTCTTTGGACTCAGATGCATCATAAGTAGATGTTGCAACTGAATCCGAGTCGGAGCTTGACTCTGACAGTGCCCCATGTTGTCGCTTCTCACGACCTTCTCTCGAACTATGTGCTCACTCCTCAACCTAGGAAACATTAGTTGTATCGGTGGATTCTGATGCCTCCAGTGTGGAAATAGTTTCAAGTTGTTTTGCTTGTTGGTGAGTAGTTTGTGGTGTTTTTAGGAAATCATCATTTGTGCCCGGGTTGAACTCCAACCCGCTCAACTTTTCATCGGTAGGATCATCGACTAGCTGTTCTGCTGAATGAGTGCCTGGCTTAGACTTCAACCTTTGTTGGAAAGTGGTGGCCTTCTTAGGAGGCATTATACCTTCAGAGGTGTCATTAGTACCCAAACATACAAAATCAAAGCAAAGAAAGAAATTAAATCAAACTACAAAACCTAAGGAAAACAAATTTTTTATTGCAGAAAAGTGCACTTCTTTTGGCCTACGGTGGGTTCTTACGAATTGTTGATGCTTCTACGGGCCGTATGACCCAACCACAGGAAAGGATGTCAACTTTTTGGTTTCTAAAGTCAGAATGATAGTTCACTAGTACGTTACACCCCTCCAAAGAAGTATAATTCACGACGAATACCATTTTAAGATCACTTTGATGCTTCATTGATTTGTAGATATTAAGAGTTACTTCTTTATTGTTCAATCAAAATTTTATCTGCCCTCTTTCCATATCAACTAAATCACGCCCATTAGCAAGGAATGGTTTCCCCAAGATTATTGGCACTTCAAAGTCAACATTACTATCTAACATCACAAAATCAGCAAGAAATATCAATGCTTCAACTTGAACAAGAACATCTTGTAGTACCCCTATTTGTTTCTTCACAGTCGGATCACCCATTAGTAGGCGCATTGCAGTCAGTTTTGAGGCTTCCAAGCCCAATTTTTTTAATGTAGAAGGAGGCATCAGATTTATGATGGATCCCGAGTCACATAGGGCTTTGCCGAATTGTATCATGCCAATGGTACATGGGATAGCAAGTGCTCTGGAATCTTCCTTCTTTCTCACTAACAATCGATTAAAAATGGCACTCGAATAGTGCAACTTATCATAACTTTCAAAATAGACAGCACTATTTTTTGTCACAAGATCCTTCATTAATTTAGAATAGTCAAGCATCTCTTCTAGTGCCTCAATCCAAGTGACATTTATTGAGAGTTGCTTCAACATGGAGATAAATTTCCGATATTTCCCTTCCTTAGTTTTCTTGACCAACCTTTGAGGAAGCATTGGAATTACTTTTTGAGTCACTTCCACTTCTTTCTCATTCAGACCTTTTTGCTTGTCCACTACTTCAACTTCATCATCTTTGGGTATTTTCACTCTTTCAACCTCAATTGGCATATGAGGGTCGATAATCTGCTTCCCACCCCAAGTAGTAACTGCCATGAAACGCCCATAATTCTATGGATTTTTTATGGCATTGCTAGGAAGTGTTCCTTTTTGACGTGCATTCACATATGAAGGTATTTGACTGAGTTGTTGCTCAATTTGTTTAATAGATACTGTATGCAAATATACTATTTTCTCAATGCTTGACAAATTAATATGCATCTCTTTCACATTGTCATCAGTTGAGTCAAACCTTCTCATCATTTTAGACATCATGTCCTCAATGTGATTTAAACTTGATCCTCCATTGCGATTTCCTGGTGGGACATATGACCACTATTATTGTTTCTATTAATATACGCATTTTTGTTATAGTTATTAACCCGATTGTAGTTGGCTTCATGATTATATTGCCCTTCACGATTGTAATTACTATAGGTCCGACCTTGATTTCCTTGTACTTCATGCCAAATATCCTAATCGGATGCTTCGGTGTTAGTCTATAAACCCCCCGTTTACTCATTCACAAATTTTGCATCCTTTTCATATATAAAATCATCATCTGGTGGTGCTCTATTCTCATAGTTAACTACATTAACTTTCTCAACACTTTCACTCACATTCTTCAAGACTAAGCCAACCTCTCCTCTCAACTGTGCCATCTCTTCGCGAATATCATCAGATGACTAATTTGGTGTTGCTTGCATTGAAAACATACTCATCAATGCAACTGAAGTTCTTGTGATCCATGCCTTATAATTCTTGGAGATAATTTCATGTTTCTCTATAATATACTAAAATGTATTTTCCCTGTAAGATCCTATAGAAATAGTGTCTAAAACTGCTTTTCCATTGTAATCCAAAGCTTGGTAAAAGTTATCTTTAAGTAAATCATAATCAATACGGTGGTTTGGTACAATTCTCATGAACCCCATAAATTTGCCCAAAGAATAACTGTTTGACTCCCCATGAAGAGCCATGAAGTTGTTTAGTTTGTCTTTAAGCTTCAACTTCATTAATAGAGGGAAATATTTTTCGACGAACACTCTATGAAGCTCCACCCATGCAGTAATTGAGTTATATGGAAGCTCAGATAACCATACGGTAGAATCACCTGTCAATGATAATGGAAACACACGTAGTTCATCCATGTATAAAATTGGCCTACCCACACTACTCTTATACATGCTGATGACTTTACTCAGATTATTATATGGATCTTCGAATTGAATACCATGAACTAACCCTCTAGATGTAAGAATTTGCATCAGATTGCTAATAACCACAAAAATGTGTCCAGGTGGTAATGGAGGAACAACTATGGTCCCAGTTGATACCACATCATTATGATCAACCATATAGTTAATACACACATTGGGTGCTTCTTTATTTTGCACTATCGCCTGATTGTTCTTATTATTTTTCTAATTGAGTTTGGGTGCTTGGTCGCATCCCGAATTGTATATCTTTTTCTCCCTTTTTTGCCACATCATGTGTTTGCCATTCTTCGTAGTGTTTTTCTAAGTTCTTGATTGTAAGGTGTGAGGGGAATGCCTTGACTTTTTCTATTGGACATACACGTCGAACCACACCTATAAGAAACAAAAACAAAATAAACTGGTAAAATTGAGATATAATTTACTCGTCGTGCAGTAACGAAATTAGTCTAAGATAAAAAAATTATTCCTCGGTAGTGGTGCAAAATATGATACACCCAAATTACACCTCCCTAAAAAAGTGTGAGTGGTCGTTGTCATATAAAGAACCTAACAGAGTTTAGGATCGATCCCATGATAAATATGGTCTAGACTTAGGCCAATTTAATGTTGATTGTACTTTTAGTCAAAATATTTTCTTAAAAAAGGGATTCATAATATAAAATTAATATTTGATTCAGTTGAACAACAACAAGTAATCAAGTAACAGGATCTTCATTTTTGTAAGATCAATACGAGATGAAACGAGGGTATATGTGTTCCCCAAAAGTTCTTAACGCAGTAAACCTCCCTTTCCTAATATTTGACATGCAAATTTTGTACGTTAGTTATCTCTTAAGTTATTTGTCATCCAAGAAGGAAATTTCACAACATAACTTGGTCGATCTACGGGTGTATGCTTAAGTATCCCTTACCCTTAACCCTTGATTAGCCCTCACATCTTTATGGTTTTCTATTAGATAGTGGATTATCAATACGAAATCTCTGTTGTTTAATCTATTTTCCCATTGATTACTTCCTTATTCGGAAAAGTAGGAATAAGGAAAGTTCTAACATTGTGCACCATTTGAAACTAAGAGAACAACAATACATGCATTAACGCTAATCCATTATTACCTAATTATTAGTTCTAGTTTGTTAATTACTCATGGTTCCCACAACCCTAGTTGTGAATTTATCTACTCATGCTTGGTTTATGAGAATTCATAATATGATTAATAGAATAAATCATGAACTTACAATTAGGGTAGATAAAATCCAAGAACCTTGAATTTATGAACAAAAAGCAATATTCTAAACCAACACTTCAAGAATTAAATGCATGAAATGTTAGCAAGTTAATTCTCAAAGTAAAAAGTAGAAGTATCAAAATTTCTAACTCTCAAAAATGAAAAATACAACTAATATTTATAGAAAATGAAATCCTAAATAGAGTAGGAAAAAGAAATGGAGGAAAATTCAGCTTTGCAGTCGTCTCTATAGTTTGTACCTACCACTCGTAGGAACTCATATGGTTCGTAGGTACCTTCCATCAATCAGACACTTGTCCTTCCCTTAAGAGAAATATCTATGGGTATGATCTACGACCCGTAGATCTTTGTACGACACATCTTGGATAATTTTCATTAAAGTACTGGCGCTCAACATTTAGGAATCTTTAAACGACACAATTGTATGGCTCATAGAAGTTACTACGGCTCATCATTATTTTCTGCCATTTTATACTTAGGCTCAAGATATGAACACCTCAAATTATGACTCCTACCTACGGCTCCTAGGTCGAGTCAACAATGAAAAAAAAACGTGCTACTACAACTTTTCAGTACGAACTGCTCCAAAACATAATTTCCTACAAAATCCACACAAAATACTATCATATCTACTAATAAATAATTAAGACATATGCGAAACCCTAAGTTTAAAGTATTAAAAGTACTGTAAATTCATGGTACATCAATCCTAAGTTAGCCTAAACTAGCCTAAAAATCAAAACTAAGAATCGAAGAAATTCAAAAAATAACTAAACTAAACATCTTGGGTTGCCTCTATAGCAGCACTCGATTTAACGTTGCGGCATGATGAAGGTTCCTTGATTTCTTAGATTTTATCAAGAGCCCATTCTTCAATTACTTTTACTTCTTCCAACATCCCAGTGTAGTGCTTAATCCTTTCCCCATTCACCTTGAACCTCATTCCCTCATCATTTTGAGTTCAACCACTCCATGTGAAAACACTTCCACTACTCAAAATGGTCCAATCAACTTTGACTTGAATTTTCCAGGAAACAAGTGCAACCTTAAATTGAAGAGAAGGAAAAAATCACTGAGGAAATTTTCCCTTTTCAAACTTTTGATCATGGTGCTTCTTCATTCATTCTCTTTATAAGGCTAAACTTTCATACACTTTAAGGAGAAACTCATTAAGTTCATTTAGCTCATTTAACCTCTTATCTGACGCAACATCCCAATCTAGATTCAAATTTTTGAATGCTCACATGGCTTTCTGTTCTAGCTCTACAGGAAAGTGACAGGACATTACAAACATAAGTTGGTTAGGAGGCATACATATGGGAGTCTTTAACGTAGTCTGATATGCCCATAAAGCATCATGAAGCTTTCTGGACAAATTTGTTCTTCTCGCACTCACATTCTTTCCAAGGATTTGTTTGATATATCTATTCAAAACTTCCCCTTCCCCATTATACTGCGGATGGTAAGGAGTTTCTACATTATGTTGAAAGCCATACTTCTCAAGAAACACCTTGAACAACTTATTACAAAATTGAGAACCTCCATCACTTATAATCGTCCTTGGTGTACCAAATGCGGAGGATATATTTCTATTTAGGAATGCAGTGACACTCTTTCCTTCATTATTTGAAAGCACAACAACTTCAGCCTATTTAGACTGATAGTCCACTGCAACAAGTGTGTACTTCATCCCATTCGAACTCACAAACAAACCTATAAATTCTAGACCCCATACATCGAACAGTTTAATCACCAAAATTAGAATATGTGGGAGTTATTTCTTCCTTTAAATATCTCCTTCTCTTTAACAATGATCCCAAGACTTTACAAAATCATGAACATATTGGTGAATGGTAGGCCAATATTACGCACACAGTAATATTATATTGGCAGTCCGGATACTACTATAAGGACCACCTACAGGAAAACATATGGCAAGCTTTCAAAATAATCATCATATCAACCTTGGGTATGCAGCGACAAATATTCCCATCAGCGTAGACATGAAACATGCATGTATCTTTCCAGAAAAACTTCTTCGTGTCTGATATGAATTTTCTTGTTTGGTAAAACAAAAATTCGAAGGTTTCACATCACTCTCTAAGTAATTAGCAAAATATGTGAACCGTGGGATAAGATCATATGAGGAAGCTAAAACTTAGTCGTCCAGAAACGTATCATCTATCTCAACTCCATATGCCAACTAGAACATTGCCTTTTCTTTTTATTTGGACAAGTGATCAGCAACTTGATATTTAGTCCCTTTTCTATCTTTCACTTTGAATTTGAACTCATGCAACAATAGCACTCATCAAATGAGTATTGGTTTAAAATACTTCTTTTCCATAAGATACCTCAAATATGCATGATCAGCGTGCACATTGAATTCAATTCCAAGCAAATAGGATCAAAACTTCTCGAATTAAAAGACTATAGCAGGTTGTTTTTGTTTGTGACGGTGTAGTTATTTCGAGTAATATTAAGGGCTTTGGTCGCATAGCATATGAGATGAAAATTCTTCTCACGCCTTTATCCTAACACTACGCGAAGCACCACCCACTGACATCACACATAAATTTAAACCAATGTCCCCAAGTCGGTGAAATAAGGTAGAGAAATCGGTTTCTTGTTCAACCTTTCAAATGCTTCAAAGAAAGTATCATCAAACTAAAACTTCATTTCCTTTTCATGTAAATTACATAGACAGTGTGCTATCTTTGAGAAGTCTTTGATAAATCTTTGATAAAAGAGAGCATATCCCAGGAAACTTCTTACACCCTTCACAAAAATAGGCGGGGACCATTTTTTAGTCACCTCAATTTTAGATTGATCCATTTGAATGCCTTCTTTTTAGATATAACGACCAAGAACAATGCCTTATTTTCCCATGAAGTGATACTTCTCCCTATTTAGCACAACATTGCATTCTTCATACCATTTCTGAACATCACCACTGTGTGCTTCACTAGTAAAATCATTTATATGTTCCAAATATTGATGTGTTGAGAAAACAAATTTTATTAGAAGCTCAAAGTTCTAAGTATTTGATCTACCCGAGTGAAACCAAGATATACCATGATAGGTAGAAGGTGTATTTGTGGAATGGGATGAAATAGGATATTGTAGATTTTGTGACAAAGTGTCCAAATTGTCAAACAAGTGAAAGTTAAGAATCAGAAACTGTGAGGTTTGGCTCAAGACAATACAATTTCTACTTGGATGTGAGAAGATTTGAATATGGACTTCATTTTGATTTTACCTCATACTCGTCGATAGTTTGATTCTAATGGAGTTTCTAGAGTTGATTACTCTTTCCTTATTCTAGTCATTTTAACTTGAGTCCCATTCGGTGATGAATTTTCCTATCGAATAGATATTATAGTACCTCAAAACTTTGTCAATAAGGTTGGAAAGAAAAACAAAGAAAAATATTTATTGGTGCAGTTCTTACGATCCTACCTACGGTACGTACAGAGGTAGTCATGGATGATGACATGAGAAAGGGAAAATATTTAGTGTCTCATGAAACTCTATGGACCAACAAAATAGTCCATAGGAGGACCTATGACCCATAGAAAGTTGTTTGTAGTAGTGGTTCTAGACTTGGTGAGATTTTGATTGACCTTGGGTTCTATGGTTGGGACTAACAGCCCATAGAAGGCTCTACAAACCATATGAAGTGCTCATAGAAATTGATTGGAACTTTAGTCTTCAGTGACTTGATCTACGGATGACTAGGTCAATGCGTAGATGTTTGTACAGACTTTAGGGCTTTTCGTAGGTCACTTACGGTAGTTTTAAGTCTATGTTATTTTGGGCATTTTCTACCCTTTTAATACCTAAAATATGTTGTTTATAGAATATTCTAAGGTTCAATAACTAAATATACTATTCAAATAATCCTATTCTCTCTCATTCACTCAAAAACCCCATAATCCCCAATTGTCTTCTTCTCCAATTCTCTCTAAGGATCTTTAAGGAATGCTAGGGTTCTTTAAGTTCTATTCCCCAACTCTAAAGCTTAGATTATTCTAGGTATGGGAAATTTTCCTTAATGGATCCCTTTCCATCCATTGAATCAATAGAAATTCTCAAATTCTAGTTTATGATGTTACCTATTTGCTAGGGTTCTTTATGATTCTTCATGTGTCACAACCCAGGGGTACCCCTTAGATGTGACAAGGCGTACTCAACCCCAAAATGTCTCATACATTCCCCTTTATCATAACATAAGACATAAGAAATGATGCGGAATTTAAAAACTTTATTAATACAGTCAATGTTTTTTTATAAAAGTAAGGGGAAGTCTAACTTGTCTTGGTTATCCATCTAATACAATATTTGAATAAAAAATAGGGTCACAACCCTTTCAACATAATCCGAATATGAAACAACTAGAAAGAAACTACAATTGACTCATAGGTCCTGGAATCTTGAGGACTCATCACAAGATAGGAGAATAGTTGATCCAAGCTTGAACCACAAGAAGATCATCTTAAGAACCAGAACCTACACTTTGTGGAAAAAAAATGTAGAAAATATGGGTTAGTACAAATATGAACTAGGTATGATAGCCATGTATAAAAATCCTTGAAACATGCTAAAAATGACTATTTTGTTGAAAACCATGCTATATGCCATGTTTGGAAATCATCATGAACTTTAGTATAAAGTATAATACATAAGCATTTTCAACATGTAGACCATCATAGCATATAGAACAATATCATAAGTAACCCTAAGTTATACTTGCGCAATGAATAGATAAACATACCACAATCCCATCTATACTAAGTACCACTTTTAGGCCACCATAATCATTCTTAACATTCCTTGATCTCATCATTTGTTCATACTCATGGGCAAGGAACATTCACATTTAATAGGTCATATAAAGGAAAGCAACTCATAACAACAATCCACATTAAGCATACTTCATTACATTTAGCCTTCATATCAACATAATTAGTAGCATCATCATAAGCATATTTCATAAATCATTATAGCATTAAGGAACACACCATAACTACTCCCAAAGCCTTCTTGTGCAATGCATGGATGAAGTCCCATACACCCACCTACACTTTATATAGCATCTTGAGTTACCATAGTACAAAACTCATATTCTTGGTCATAGTGGGAATAAGCCTTAAACTTGGAGCCGGGCCTTCTTTTCGCACTATTACGGATATGAAAATAATGGTCAAAATCGGATTCAATTGTCAACTGCGGCCGCACCTTTGGCGGGCAGCAGGCCATCTTTTGCTCACACGTGTTATAATTGTGGAGAACCTGGGCATATGAGGAGAGATTGCCCCCACTAGCGCATGTTGGATCCCGCGCAACAACAATCTAGGGCAGTGTTACCCATGGGGAATGGTAATAATGGTCGAGGACATCCAGAAGGTGGGCGAGGAGGAAACGAGGACGAATGTTTCCAAGAGGGAGATAATGTAACACCCGAAAAACTAGTAGGTGAAACTAGAGCCTTACGTGAGAGTTTTAGAGTTTGATGTGTCGGTTAATGTTGTAAAATGGCTTCCCGTACTTAGGATGAGGGGTTAAGGGGTGAAACATCAAGGTACGACTCCCCAAGGACCAACCAAGGATCGTTGAGGAGGACCCTAAAGCCAAACCCCAAATCTGCCTAATACTGCCCAAAGTTGGTGACCTACGGATGGGTTATACGGGGAGTAGGTCCATCCACGCCTCGTAGGGGGTTTCTCGTGGGTCAAGACCCCAAATAGGGAGCTGCAGAAATGGACCTACGGACCTGTAGGAGAACCAGTAGACCCACCCACGGTCTGTGTGTCATGGGCGTAGGATGGGCGTAGGTCATGACCTGCAGACCTATCAGTATAGACGCCTCCGTAGCATTCCAGAAGACTCTAATAGACTCGCTTTGGTACATCGAGATCAACAAACCTAGGGCTCTCGACCGTCGAGAGTGGCACCCACACTAACCCTCTTGTTGGAGAACCGTTACTACAACCCAACTAACCAAGAAACTACGCATTTATAGATACGGAAGCAGGTTTAAATGCAGGATAAAAGTAGAGTTCCCATAAACTCCAAAATTCTAACAAACGATTGCGGAATTAATGCCTAGAACCTAAATGTCAATGTACCAAAACTCTAAAGTTCAGCAAGTCTAAGAAAATGGGTACAACCCAAACTAAACAAGAGAATATCTAAAGTGCTAATCCAAGTCCGAATAAGATGGACTGACCAAAAATAAAACTCATGGCACCCTGGAAGAACTGGCTCACCCTTGAATTCGATTCGATCACTAATCTTCTGAATGAGGTCTGTCAGTAGCCACCTGAAGATGCCCTGTACTCAACAAAGAAAGAGCAAGTGCAGTATCAGTACACAACCACAGTGTACTAGTAGGATCACGTAACTATCCCTATAATTGAAACATATATAAGTCATTACAACATCATAAACATACATACACCGAACATATACAATATCAATATCATTTCAGGATTAATGTACAATTCCACATTCTCAATAATGCGCATATGTATAACAAGTCATTGGTCCTCTCACGGAACCCATACCCAAACTTTTAGTGTGCCGGATCGTAACACCCGATCCAAGTTAGTGTGTCGGATCATGACACCCATTCCAATTTGTATGTTGGTACGTGACATCCGATCCCAGTTGACATATATCATGTGAGAAAATCATGGAATCCAATTTCATTTCCCACACCGAAAAGAGTTGGTCTACTTGCCTAAGGTAGAACCGGTAACATTTTAGCTTAGGTGGATCCACTAGCTTATAACATATGTGGGCACATAGTTATAGTATAAGGAGTTTGTTACTAGGAACCCGACCATACATAGGGGGAGATTCCACCTTATAATATCCATTCGGTGCTAAACATTAGATTCCTATGTAGTTGTTAATTCTCTTTTAACATCATTACACATGAATTCTAACCCATTGGCCGACCGGTTCAAGGTACATTATTAGAATAGCTAATTGAATCCTGATGAAAGGTGTACCATTGGTCTACCAATTTAAGGTTCATCATTACAATAGTTCATTGACTCTTCATGAAAGGGGTAGCACTGGCCTACCGATTCAAGAGAAGCCTTAGAATACTTCGTTAGTCATTCATGAAAGGGATGCTAACTATCCACGGTTCATTAAATCAAGATAGTTCTTTAAGCCATAATGAAAAGGATGCCATTAACCTACCGATTCAAGGTATATCAATCAAGATAAATTTTAATCACACATGAAAGGGATGCCCTTAGCCTACTGATTCATTTAGGTGAGGAAAGCCTTTCACAACATGCCATCATCATGCATAAGTGTATAATTGAGAATAGTCTTTCAATCAACACATCATCATTAACATAATCATAGAAACTTCACTCTCTAGGTATTCATAAAGCATGTACATAAACATCAAGATCATACCTAATTCTCATAGTTTTCCCTTCAAGGACCACATATCACATTCAATAAATACACCTAGAATTACTAAATTAGGTATGGATAATAACATGATTCAAGTAATGAATTCATAACATTCATGAATTCTATAACATTCAACTTGTATCAATCAATAACCACACTTTATGATCCAATTTGGTAAAATAGGGTAATTCATGGATTCTTGAGGAAATCCACTTAAAATCATATAAAAAATCATCAATATATCCATAAACAAACATAATTCAATCATTTTAAATGAATTTGAAAGGAATCCATGAGATTGAAGTCAAACCCTAACTTTTGGATTTTCTAGCTTCGAAATTGGGGGTTTTGAAGGGGCTCTATGGGTGAAGGCTACCCATAGATGAAAAGCTACCATACTTGATTGAAGATTCACTACAAAATTGAGCAGAAAAAAACGTGATTCTTCAACCCTAGCTTCACTTTTCTTTTTCTTCTTCCTTGGATATCTAGAGAGATGATTTTGGGGGAGAGTTTGTTATGGATTTTGGGTCTTGGGATTTATGAGGTGTATGGGTTAGTTGATGACTTTAAAACTCTTAAATAGGTGATTTAATACTATACAAGACGACTCCAGTTAATAATAACTAAAAAGGAAATTACCTAAAGACCCCTAGCCTTGGCCAAATTTGGACAGATTGCACGCATGACCCATGACTCATGACCTACGGACCGTGGGTGGGACCACGACCAGTTCTGGTTGGGCATGGTTCATGCTCTATGTCTTGTTGAATTTGGGGTTGAGCTACGGAGCTCACCTACGAGGCGTGGATGGACCTACTCCCCGTATGTCCCATCCGTAGGTCACCTTTTTTGGCAGTTTTGGGTTTAGGCTTTAGGGTCCTCCTCAAGGACCCTTTGTTGGTCCTTAGGGAGTCGTACCTTGACGTTTAATCCCTAAACCCTTCATTCTATGTTCCAGAATCAAATTTTACGACTTTAACCTTAGGACAAGCTTTTAGTTAAGCCTACTAGTTTCCGGGGAGTTACATTATCTCCCCCTTGGGAACATTCGTCCTCGAATGACGATCTAGACACTTATGGAATTAAAGACTCAAGACTAGCAGCACATCAAGCATGAAACAATCAAAATAATGCACAATTCAAAGGAGGAAACATCAACTCCATCTTAACATACTCAATTCAAAACAAGGAAGTAAGAACTACATCTAACAACCCATTATGCATGAAAACTCAAAATTTCATCATTTATAGGACGAACTACCTTCTCCAACTAAAAGCATGATCAACTTAATAACATGAAACCAATTATGCAATTACTCTCAAAAGCACAATAAAACATGTTTGACAATTCATCTCATGAAGCATATAGGCAACTCATACTAAATGCACAACAACATGAGGAACACATAAATCATGAAAACTAATTTTCTTACTAATCATGAATTTCATCAAGAACATGCATAACCTAAGGAGATCGTGGAAACAGATAAATCACACATGACTCCAAATCATAAAACAAGTCACAAGGAACTCTTTGTCTCAAGCACCAATAGGAATAGAAAAAAGAGATGAGGATATCGGGACTCTCAACAATATTGCCATTTAAGCACACTATCTCCCCCTTGGGAGAAAGCCCCATCCTAAAACCTCAGTTACTAATTTATTCAAACCATTCTAAAGACACACCAAAAACTCATAATAACCTTACCAACTCCACTCAAGATCTTATATGAGCCTACAAACTGGGACTAAACTTCCCAAACTGAATACATCTCCCATGGTGAGAATTTCAAGCTAACCCATATCATGAACATCAAGAACACTCAACGACCTTACTATCTACGCATATCATCTCCCCCTTGGGAGTAAGCCTATATAGACTCTTCTAAGCATCTTCTTTTTCAATTTTAAGGTTGGAGTAATTCAATTCTATACCATGGTGAACTATACTACTACCTTTCCTTTTAAAGGAGTCTACCAATTACCACCTTTAGGTTTTATCTAAGAACTCTACTCGTAATGACCATACTTAAGATCAATCTTAACAAGGTAACCAACTCTTTGAAGTTTGTAAACACCTAGACATATCTCTCTCACCTTAGCTAGGTGGTACATGCAACCCTTAAAGTACTACAACTCATAAACATCATACCTGCCTAGTTCTTAAGAGAAGTCTACTCGTAGGTTCTTATACATGCTTTACCCTTAAGCAATTCTATTTATCAAATCTTCTAACTTACCCAAAACTCACAATGGCCAAGTAGGGTTCTACCATCACTAACATTAACAACTACAAAGCTCATTCATAACAAAGGCAACATCCAAGTCTAGCATCTCAAGTCCTATCTAGTCATATAGTCATAATTGGCATCACGACCAACATTTTCTCCCTCGCTCCTTGTAGCATCAGCACTTTGAGTAGCCGTATCTTGAAGACCATCATATAAGGAGAAAGACCTTATAAAGTTAAACTCTATGGCACGACTTATAGAATGACGAAGAGAGATTTTCGACTCATCTAATATCCTCTCATTCATAAATGTGGCACGCTTCACACTATGAGCAAGACTATACTAGACGTGGCTTATGAGACAACATCCTAGAATCATTGAAACCTTGTGCTCTGATACCAAGTTTGTCACGACCCAGAGGTACCCCCTAGATGTGACAAGGTGTACTCAACCCCGAAAGGTCTCATACAAGACCCTTAGCATATCATAACATAAGACATACGAAATGATGAAGAATTTAAAAATGTTGTCCATACAATCGAAGTCTTTTATAAAATCAAGCGGATGTCTAACTTATCTCAATTAGCCATCTAATACAATCTTTTAAAAAATAATAATGTCACAGCCCGTTCAACATAATCTGAATATGAAACAAATAGTAAGAAACTATAATTGACTCATAGGTCCTCAAATCTTGAGGTCTCACCACAAGCTAGAAGAATAGTCGATCCAAGCTTGAACCACAAGAAGATCACCTTAAGGATCGGAACCTAGACTTTGTGAAAAAAATGTAGAAAATATGGGTTAGTACAAAAATGCACAAAGTATGATAGCCATGCATAAAAATCTTTGAAACATGCTAAAGAGGACATTTTGGTTGAAAACCATGCTATATGCCAAGTTTGGAAATCATCATGATCTTTAGTATAAAAGCATAAGACATAAGAATTTTCAACATGTAGACCATCATAGAATAATAAAACCATCTCATAAGTAACCCTAAGTTATACTTGTGCAATGCATTGATAAAGATCCCATAATCCCATCTACACTAAGTACCACTTTTAGGAAACCATAATCATTCTTACCATTCCTTGATCTCATCCTTTGTTCCTACTCATAGACAGGGAACATTCACATTTAATAAGTCATATAAAGGAAAGCAACTCATAGCAACAATCCACATTAAGGATACTTCAATACATTTAGCCTTCATATCAACATACTTAGTAGCATCATCATAAGCATATTTCATAAATCATTATAGCATTAAGGAACACACCATAACTACTCTCAAAGCCTACTTGTGCAATGCATGGATGTAGTCCCATACCCCCACTCACATTTTATAGAGCTTCTTGAGTAACAATAGTACATAACTCATATTCTTTTTCATAGTGGGAATAAGACTTAACCAACATAGACCATGTGAGCAAATCATGGAATTCGGTGTCATGTCACACACCGAAAAGAGTTGGTCTACTTGCCTAAGGTAGAACCGGTAACATTTTAGCTTAGGTGGATTCACTAGCTAATAACATATGTGGGCACATAGTTATAGTATAAGGAGTTTTTTACTAGGAACCCGACCATACATAGGGGGATATTCCACCTCATAATATCCATTCGGTGCAAAGCATTAAATTCCCATGTAGCAGTTAATTTTATTTTAACATCATTACACATGAAATCTATGCCATTGGCCTACCGGTTCAAGGTACATCATTAGAATAGCTCATTGAATCCTGATGAAAGGTGTACCATTGGTCTACAAATTTATGGTTCATCATTACAATAGTTCACTGACTCTTCATGAAAGGGGTAGCAGTGGCCTACCGATTCAAGAGAAACTTTAGAATACTTCATTAGTTATTCATGAAAGGGATGCCATTGGCCTAACTATTCAAGGTTCATTAAATCAAGATAGTTCTTTAATTAATCATGAAAAGGATTCCATTAGCCTACCGATTCAAGGTATATCAATCAAGATAAATTTTAATCACAAATGAAAGGGATGCCCTTAGCCTACTGATTCATTTAGGTGAGGAAAACCTTTCACAACATGCCATCATCATTCATAAGTGTATAATTGAGAATAGTCTTTCAATCAACACATCATCATTAACATAATCATAGAAACTTCACTCTCTAGGTATTGATAAAGCATGTACATAAACATCAAGATCATACATAATTCTCATAGTTTTCCCTTTAAGGACCACATATCACATTCCATAAATACACCTAGAATTACTAAATTAGGCATGGATAATAACATGATTCAAGTAATGAATTCATAACATTCATGAATTCTATAACATTCTACTTGTATCACCCAATACCCACACTTTAAGATCCAATTTGGGAAAATAGGGTAGTTGATGGATTCTTGAGGAAATAAACTTAAAATCATATAAAATCATCAATATATCCATAAACAAACATAATTCAATCATTTAAAATGAATTTAAAAGGAATCCATTAGATTGAAGTCAAACCATAACTTTTGGGTTTTCTAGTTTTGAAATTGGGGTTTTTGAAGGGGCTCTATGGGTGAAGGCTACCCATAGAAGAAAAGATACCATAACTTATTGAAGATTCACCACGAAATTGAGGAGAAAAACTTGATTCTTCAACCCTAGCTTTACTTTTCTTCTTCTTCTTCCTTGGAATTCTAGAGAGAGGATTTTGGGGGAAAGTTGGTTATGGATTTTGGGTCTTGGGATTTATTAGCTTAATGGGTTAGTTAATGACTTAAAAACTCTTAAATATGTGAATTAATACTATACAAGATGGCTCAACTTCATAATAACTAAAATGGAAATTACCTAAAAACACCTAGCCTTGGCCGAATATTGACAGATTGCAGGCATTACCCACCACCCATGACCTATGGACAATGGGTGGTACCATGGCCCATTCTGGTTGGGAATGGTTCATGGCCTGTTGCTTGTTGAATTTGGGCTTGAGCTACGGAGCTCACCCACGAGGCGTGGATTGACCTACACCCCGTAGGTCACCTTTTTGGGCAGTTTTGGGTTTAGGCTTTAGGGTTTTCTTCAAGGACCACTGTTTGTCCTTGGGGAGTCGTACCTTGACGTTGAACCCCTAAAACCTTCATTCTAAGTTCGAGAAGCAAATTTTACGACTTTAACCTTACGACAAGCTCTACTTAAGCCTACTAGTTTCCGGTGTGTTTCATCATGGGTTTGTTGTTTTTTATCCTATTGACTATATCTGATCTTATTATGGATGATTTGATTCAAATTACATGTTTTAAAAGTATTTCATATGAACCCATGTTATATGCGTATTTTATGATCATGAATTCAAGCTTTGAAGTTATGCATCCATTAGAAATTGTAGTGACAATGGTTCTAGGTAACTTTTCTAAAAAAGTATGTCATATTTTTATGAAATTGTTTTTCTTCCACTTGAAGTATTCCTAGTATGAAATATCTCAACGATTTATCCACTTTCCGATTGAAGTGTGATTTTAGTATGAAAAGAATATCATGATTTAGATATTTACGATTAAGAGTCTTTTAAACATCAAATATGTTATAAAATCGTTATATTTTAAAAAAAAGTGTTATTCTTATGGTTTTATGAGTCTTTATTATTAAGTTTATGTTCCTAGATTCTCATCATTTCAAAGACGAAAGAGATATGAATATGATATTATTCTTGATGTTTTCCATCGAGAGATTACTTAGCACCAAGTGGATTTGGGTGAATCATAATGTTCTTATACTACGTGCCACTACAGGATGTCCCAAATGAATAAATTAGCAAGTGAATCCACCTAATCTTCAGTATAGGGTCCTTATATTAGCAATAATGATTTTTTTACGTGATAGTAAGACACCGAATTCCATGCTATAGCTGACATGGTCTATATCCATTAAAAGTAAGCATCTCTAAAATGCTATGATATTCTTGCAAAGCTTATGTTATATTCATATCTCCTGATTTCTATATTGGATTGACCTCTTATGATTTATCAACTAAGCTTATCCAATTAGTATGTTTTACTTGGTCATGTATTATCATATTTTGAACTTATTATGTTATCATGTTTATGTTTATGGTTGTTCCCCATATTCATTACATCCATAGTACTTATGCATAAATCGCTTATGCCTATATTATTTGATAATATATGCTTTGATGGTCCTCTATCCAGTTGTGGCTAGTGGATTGATTCAGCTTTGATTTGCTTGTGGTGAGTCCCATTGATCAAGGGCTTGATTACATGTTATGAGTTTTTATCTTTTTTAGTCATTTCAGTTTTTCAAACTTCTTTTGTCAGTTAGGGATTTGTCCTAGTCATACCTATTATATAGAGGCTTGTTGTAAGACTTAGTACGTTTCCTCTTATGAGTTTGTTGTACTCTAATTTTTGTACACCTTATGATGTTGATTTTGAGACTCATCTGTCTTTCATAATTTAAACTTTTTTACTATTAATATTAGTGTCATGCTTATGTAAGGTGACTTTTTTTAAAGTATCTGGGGATCCTATATGTCATGTCACATTTAGAGGATAGTTTGGGTTGTGCTAGGATAAGAGGACTCGTAGATTTGTGAGGGGGTTGTCCTATTCTATTCATATGGCTATGTTAAAGTTATCCCGCAAGGAGGATTCATTCATGTTCATATTAGGTGCTTCCATGGAGGTAGATTTGATAGATAAAAGGGAGTTGGGGACCATAAGAGGGCTTGCACTTCGGGTATATTTTTTGGTAATAGAGGATCCTTCAGAGAGAGTGGTTCTTTTAAGATCGAGGGCAAGATCACCAAGATATCTTGACATCCAAGGGTGGCCAAATATCTTGTGGTCCCTACAATGTGAGTTAGAGTTATTATGGGTCACAGTAGAGGCTGGAGGGCTAAGGTAGTCATTTTGGTTTCTCTAGACCTTCATAGTTATTTTCGCACTTGAGAATTGTCTTTACTTATTGAGACCTAGATCATATCTCGTGATTGTTTCCTATGTAGGGTCAAGGAGGACCCCAAGATATCTCTTAAGTCCTGGCCAGATTGATTACACATCAAGATCTAGGTGAGGGTAGAGTTCTGACCGGTAGAGGTGCTCAGATGGAGGTAAAGTGATGACTCACATTTGCAGTGGTGAGGGTTCAACGTTATGCATTTCTAAGGAGACCCAAGGTGATATTTTTAAATACAGTTATAACAAATATCATCCCAATCTATATCTGTATTATTTGATCTAGGATCTACTTTCTCTTATGTGTCTACCTACTTTGTTACAGAGCTTGATCTGATGTGTGATCGTATGTTTATGCCTATTTGTGTTCTACCCTCGTGGGTAATCCCTTATTGGTTGATCAAGTGTATCAATCCTGCTTTGTTACTTTGGAGAGTTATGACCCTTGGGTAGACTTTATTATATTGGGGGATGGTGGATTTAGATGTTATATTTGTTATGGATTGGCTCTCTTCTTATCATGTTATTCTTGATTGTAATGCTAAGACCGTGACCTTAGAGATGCCTTGTATTTTGATAGTTGAGTAGAAGGGTGCTATTAGTCCTTACCCTATGAAGGTATTTTCCCTCCTTTCTGCTCAAAGATTGGTCGATAGAGGGTGTTTATCATACTTAGCATTTATCCGGGACACTGTTGTTGAGCTACCTCACATGGGGTCCATTCCCGTGTTTTAGGATCTTGCAAATGTATTCCCTACTAACATTCCAAGAGTTCCTCCTAATAGGGACATTAATATTTCTATTTATTTAGACCAAGGCCCTAAGCCCTTCTCTATTCCTCTTTATCACATGGCGCATTGGAGTTGAAGGAATATTTGTAGGACCTACTAAAAAAGTGGTTTATTCACCTTAATTTGTTACCTTGGGGTGAACTGGTTTTATTTGTAAATAAGAAGGATAGGTCTATGAAGGTGTGTATTTATTGAACGGAGTCGAACAAGGTGAATGTTAAGAACAAGTATCCTCTTCCGTGTATTAATGATTTATTTGATAGATTTTAGGGGTCAGCGCTATTCTCTAAAATAGACTTGAGGTCCAGCTGTCATCAGTTGAAAATTAGGGCATTAAATGTAACTAAGAAATATTTAAACTAGTTATGATAAAATGAGTTTATAGTAATGTCTTATAGGTTAACTAATGCCCTTACAGGGTTCATGGAGTTGATGAACATGGTGTTTCACCGGTACTAGGATTCCTTTGAGATCATATTTATGATGACATCTTATTGTATTCAAAGAATGAGGATGATCATGTTCCCCACTTGAGGATAGTGCTTTAGAGGTTAAAAGAGGAGAAGTTATATGTAAAATTCTTAAAGTTCAAGTTCTATCTTCATTAGGTGGCATTCTTAGGACATGTGGTGTCTAAGGAGGGCATTAGGGGGATCTTACCAAGATTGAGGCGGTTAGGGGTTGGAGGAGGCCTATTTTTTCTACTGAGATTCATAGTTTTGTGGGGTTCATGGGATAATACAGGGAGTTTGTGCAGGGTTTCTCTACCATTGTGTCCCTCATTGACTAGATTACCTCCACATAATATGAAGTACTAATCATCTGACTAGTCTAAGGTGAGATTTCAGAAGCTCAAGACCTTGCTAACTTCGTCTCCTATTTTGACTGTAACCGAGGAGAGCGTAGTCTTTAATGTTTCTTATGATTCTTTGGAAGTCGGTCTAGATAGAGTGTTGACACAAATGGAGAAAGTCATTACTTATGCGTTGATGCTGCTGAAAACTCATGAGAAAAACTATCCTACCCATGACTTGGAGTTAGCGGAAACGGTCTTTGTGCTTAAGTTGTGTGTCACTACTTATATGGTATGGATTGCAAGGTCTTAAACAAATATAGGAGCCTTCAATATATATTGAGTTAGAGGGATCTTATCTTGAGGTAGTGTAGATGGTTCAAGTTGTTGAAGGACTAAAACATGACTTTTTTTGTATCACCCAGGGAATGCCAATGTTTTAGCAGATGCATTGAGTAAGAAGACTTCAAGAATAGGGGGTGTTGTCACTATTTAAGTGGATGAGAGGCAGTTGGATAGGGACGTTCAAATATTAGAAAATTGTCTGGTCCGATTGCAGATTTGAGTGATGGTGGTGTTATTGCGTTTATTAAGGTTGAATCTTCTTTGCTTGAGAAAATTCGAGAGAGGCGGTTTGATGATGAGATTTTTGTACTATTCAAGACACGGTGATTAGTTTTGAAGCTACTGAAGTCACACTTGATTCTGATTGAGTTGACAATTTGGGGTAAAATATGTATGCCCGAGATGGGTGAGTTGGTTAGATTGATCTTGGAGGGGGCACAATGCTCTAGGTACTATATTGACCCAAGAGGGGTCAAGATGTACCACGATTTGAGTACAAACTATGTGTTATGTTATATGAAGAAGGAAATTGTTGAATTTGTGGCTAGGTACTTCACTTGCTAGTAGGTCAAGTTTGAGCATCAACAACCTTGTGGTGTCTATCCGAGGATGCACATTCCTACTTAGAAGTACAAGTGTATCACCATGGACTTTGTAATGGGTTCACCTACCATTCTGGGTAGTTATGATTTTATTTGGGTTGTTGTTGATAGGTTGACCAAGTCCTCCTATTTTAGTTTATTCAGGTAAACTATATGGATGAGAAGTTTACTTAGATCTACATTACTCAAATAGTTTATTATATGTGTTGATCATTTCTATTGTTTCTGACCGAGGTTCACTCTTCACTTCTTAGTTTTGAAAATGTTTACAACATGGGTTGGGTACCCAATTATATATGAATACACATTTTAACCTATATGGATGGACAATATGAGAAGATGATTCAAATACTAGAGGACATGTTTTGGGAGTGTGTGATTGATTTTTGTTCTCGTTGGGACCATACTTTCCCATTAGTGGAGTTTTCCTACAATAATAGTTACCAATGCATCATTTAGATGGCTCCACTTAAGGCGTTGTATGGTAGGAGGCATAGATCTCTGATTGGTTGGTTCGATGCCATTAAGATGGAGCTATTAGTTATGACTTTCTTAGAGATGCTATGGAGCAGGTCCGTTTGACTAAGAGTAGATTGTTGAAATCCTAGAGCCGATAGAAAAGTTATGCCAATAGAAGAGTGTGAGCCTGTGAATTTATAGACGGTGATCATGATTGGCTCAACGTATCATTCATGAAGGGTGTGAGGTTTGGGAAGAAGTGCAAGCTTAGCCTTTGGTTCAAGGGCCCTGTTAAGATCTTGGGTAGGATTAGAGAGGTGGCCTACCAGTTGGCTCTATGATATATCTTGTTAATTGTGCATACGATTTTCTATGTTTCCATTCTTCGAGAGTATTTACCAGATGAGTCCCATGTGATTATGCGTGATTCAGCCATTTTGGATCCTGACTTGTCATTTGAGGAGGGCCTATAGCTATCACAGATAGGTAGGTTAGAAATCTAAGGATAAAAGATATTTGCTTCAGTGAAGGTTAAGTGGAAATATTAATTGATTACCTACTCGGAGGATGGAGTAGATATGCGTGCCCGATATCCTCAACTTTTTTAACCTTCAAGTACTTTCTTTTACTTTATGTTCAAGGAAAAAAATGATTTTTATTAGTTGATAATTTAATTATCTTAGGTGTATTTTTTGGAAGTTTTAAGAAAGTTACCATTTTACCCCTTTAATAGTTGTCTCAAGACATGTTTTGATGAGTTTAGGAAGTTGGTTTTTAAATTTTATTGAAAAGTTGTGAGTTTTTGAAGTTTTAGAGTTTTGGAGATTAAAGTTGTTAAAAGTGATTTTTATTTTTTGAAACAATCTGAGCTACGGGTCTAAGAATGTAATTATGTAAATTCCATCAGCTTCGTAATGTACAATTTTTTATGAGTATTGTCATTTTATGTTTTGGAATTCTTTTGTGGAACTGATCCCTTGAGCCAGAAATTTTAGTGAAATTCGATAAAGAATTGACTTTGGTCAACATTCAAAGTTTGGATGCTCGAATTGAACTTGTGACGATTTTATTGGATTTATGGGATTACAAAACAATCTCGAGGGTCCATTCAGTCAATTCGGTTGTTTTAGTGTTTGTTGTGTTTTGGTGATAATTGATCCTCCTTCATGTTCAAGGTGCCCTGTTCTTGTTCGCGAAGGGTAATGGATCTAAATTCACGTGGCTGTGGCTGTGAATGCGGGAGGCTGGCCCGTGTAACCTTTGCATTAGCGGCACATTTCCCACGTTCATGAAGGGTTAGTCCTTTGGTCTCTGCATTAATGGAAGAGGGACCACATTCTCGAAGGTCAGGCGTGTGACCTCCATGTTCGCGATTGAGGGTGCGACTTCTGCAAAGAACAAAATCCCTCGCGGTTTAATGAAATTCTAAAATCGGGTTTTCCCCCCCATTTCACCATTTTTGAGCTTGGAGAATCCTTGGGAGGCGATTTAAAGGGCATTTTTATGTCTAAACATTTGGGTAAGTATTTGTGACCCTAAATCTTCATTTCACATGAGTTATTTATGATTTGAAACATCAAATTGTTGGTTTTGAAGCTCAAGGTTTGAGGATTTTCAAGAACTTGAACTTCAAGAAAAATGATAATTTAAGGTTGATTCAACTCATTTTTCAATTTGGTTTTCACTATTGGTTCTCAAAATTATTTAATAATATAATTTATGTTTCCATATTTAACTTTAGTTCTCGGGAATGAGTTTTTTTAATCCAATTTGGCCTTGATTTTCAAAATCGTTTATAAGGGTGTTGTTGTTCTTGTATTCTTATTGTAATTCCATATTTGTTTAGAGTGTGTTGATTTCGAGACCTATCGAAAAGAGAAAGCTCAAATTTCTAGTTCACTGATCACATTCTTGAGGCATGTGGACATCTTGACCCTTCGTTAAGTGTATTAAGCCTTGTATGACATTGTGATATATGGATTAATGAGAATATGTGAAGGGTTTTGTATATTTTTGTATTGTCAAATCATGAACAAATTCTAGTTATGATAATGTGGGGTAAAATAAGAATCTTGTTGGAATTGCGATAAATGATGTACCATGAATGGTTGAAATTTGTTTTTACTCACTCTTGATATTGTGAATGTTGTTATAATATCATCCTACATTTGCACATATTGATTTTCCTTGGTGATATAATACAGTTGTCATGATGCCTGATCTTCGATTTATTTATATGGTTAATTACTATTATTTACCTGCATGTGTCTTATAATTTAAGATCAGAGTATTCTTTATGAATTTTCTATGTTTGATTGATATTGCAATAATTGAATGCTAAGATATATGATTAACTTATGCAGGAGTATTTGAAGTGAAATTGAGCACATGGGAGTGAGAACAAATAAGGAAACCATGGATGCAACTCCAAGGAACATGCATAGGATGAAAAGGAGAAAAACTAGGTGAAGTTGCAATAGTGGTGCACTACCCCAGTCCTGAAACTATAGAAGCCCCTAGCTTGGTGCACAAGTGGTGCACCACGCTAGGGAAATACTACTGCAGCCCCCCTACTGGGGCTTTGTGTCCAAGACATGTCGTTGAAAATCTCAAATTTTAAGATTCTGAATCCCACAAGGAAAATGAATTATTTTCCCAAACCCTATGGCTACTTCTTCTTTATCAAGTGCAAGAGCAAGGGAAGTTTTTTTTTTTTTTATCTTAGGTTACTAATGATTAATGTTTCAAGAAAACCTCATCCAATTCTAGGTGCAAATGATCGGTAAGCAGTATAAAACCCAACAATTGAGTTAAGGTCGAATCCCACAGGGAGCGGTACGTATTTAAATTCAGTTATGAAGTACAAATGTGATCTAACTAGCTATAGGAATAGATATTATCAGAAAAAGACATATCAAATCGAAGTGGTGACATTAAATGTCAAATGGGGGTTTTTGGTTTTCAATTATCAGCTACAACACAGTCAAATAGTAATAAGATACAATAAGGAGATAAATTCTCGGGATGTGATCGATTATAGGCAAATTTTGATATATGGTTAATTGAAACTACTAGTAAACAACTAAATATCAGTGGGTAGGCTAGACAATAATTGAAATACCTTTCTCCCGATCAACTATTCCGCTTCAAGTGGTTTGTCTTGAACATCAACAAGCATAGCAATTAAGAACAACTCAAGACCTTCATGCATATTCTCTCTCGAGCAAGATGGGTAGGACTGGGTTTAGGATTAATTCTCTCGAGCTGGACCCAAATCAAGCCAATACATACAAATCATTAATCAATAATCTTAGTTCTAAAACCTCTTTCTTGAGAAAGTTAAAAGCACTAAAATAGAACTGCATTTCCAATTGCAATTCATAAATTAAACAACAATTAATTACTAAACCCACTTCAATATAGCATTTAAACTAGTAATTAACAATACTCATACACTAATTCAACGTATAATCACATGATTGCACCCCAAGAGTTAGGGATTTAGCCAAGCATCATAAAAGGATAAAAATCGTTACCCAATCGATTAGCCATCAACTGGGTAAGAGTAATTCAAGCTTTACAATGCTCCAATTTGAAGAATATTTGAAACCCACTTGTAAAATTTCCAAATTGAGTTTCAAAACCTTCAAGTCTACTACGAAAAATGTTCTAAACTAGCCATATTCTAAAATTCGATAAAAAAATCGAAAAACTAATACCAATTAACTACTTAAAATATAATTTATAGTTGCCAAAATTTAGCCACGAAGGGCCATTAGGAGAGGTAAGACGGGTTCGCCGAACCACTCAGTGAACCGCCCAATGCTTTCTTATATCGCCTTCTTGCTTTTGCACTCAACATCCTCGCGTTCTGTAACTTGGGGCGATGTCTCCTTGCATCATGGAACTACTCGGCGATTCGTCGATTGCTCTTTTTCTTCGCCGTCATGGTTTCTTCCCCCAAGGCTTGGCAAACTGGAATTTTAGGTGGGGAGATTAGCTACTCGACGATACGCCGAGTGCTCTTGGCGATCTTTAGGCTCGCCCTTCTTCATATCTTAAGCTTGTTTCATTCCTTTTTGCCTAATAGTGTCCTTGATTTGCTCCTCAATCCATATACCTGAAAATCAAGGCATTAACATCAGTTTATAGCATAAATTAGGCATTTGAGGACACTAAATCTATCAAAATGAAGCCGTAAATGAGTCCAAATCTCGGACCCATCAATACCCCCAACTTAAACTTTTCTTGTCCTCAAGTAAAACTCAAGATAAGTAGTTCAAAAAGGATATGTCAAACTATGCTGCATAAGACTCAACATGAATGCACACAACAAGGTTCAATTTACTCATGCACTGATCAATTTTGCACTCAAAGATTCAAATTGTGACACACCATTACCAAAGATGCTAAAGTTCACAATACTTGCTTCAAATGAAAGTTAAAGCTCAACAAAGGTACTCAAATGCCCTCACAAGAAAGGTGATTCCATAATCACACATTATTTCTCAACAATTTAAGGTTTCGAAATCACATAGAACTCTCACACTCATAAAGATGAACACATACATTACTTCACCCATAGGTTTGCCCTTATATTCCAATCAACATTTGTTTGAGCTCACTCAAGATCACAAAGGTCTTTTCATGGCTTGTAGCAGGGTTGAGTGTCAAGGTATGGTCATTTAGGCTCAGTGGCTTCTACATTCATGAAGTGTGGCTTGAACATCACATTTCTCCGTTTTTTTAACAGTTCAAACATGCTCATAATCCACCCCATTATTAAACTTCATATGAACTACCGGACACCCCATTTCTTTTGCAATTTTCATCACTTTATTTCACAACTTTTTCATTCTTTTTCTTTGCTTCTTTTCTCTCTTTTTTTATATGGAGGGGTTACGTCATTTTTCAAAACCATTCTTCAAAGGGGGATTTCTCACACTTCTGGATTTTCCTTCTTTTTTAACCACACCCCCAACTTAGGCTTTTGGCCTAAGTTGGCTATTCACAAAAACCACACTTCATGAAAATTATGGGTAGATGGATAAAGAGGGATCACAATTTTTTCAAATTTCTTCCAAGAAAAGGATAAGGCTCAATATGGTTCAAGCAAGGTTCACACTTCTGACATGGTTGGCCAGAAAAGAGGTATATTGTCAAATTCTTTCACTCTTTAAAATCGTTGCCTAATATCATTTCAAGTGCTTGCATCACTTAGTCAACCGGACCATCGGGGCAAATTCTAGGTGTTATCACACAATTGTTCAAAGTAATCTCAACACATAAGGCATTGGCACTAATATCAATCAAGACTCCACACTTTCAAGATAGTGTGCAATGTTCATCACAAGAGGCTCATTCAATAACCGGTTAGTCACAACGACATGCTAAAAGTTCACACATTGTCTATGCAACTTCATTGGCCTTATTTTAGTTGCACATTCATTTCATTCAATTAAGAACACTATTCAAGTCATCGATATTGATTATAGAGCTGAACATACCCCCTCAAAACTGGGCCATTAGACATACTCTGTGCGGTCCACATTCCATGGTCAAATGGACCAAACACAGCGGGAAGAGATATCACCGATCCCTTCCATATGCTCACATTCTTCGGGAGGGGCGACTCTGGCTAAAGATTGTCATGAATTTCTTGATATCGGGTCTCCACTACACAAATATTACTCGGGACGGGATTTTCTTGGTCTATGCATTGTTGACAGCTACAGAGTTGAATATCGGAGTTGTCCTTAAATAGGCGATGCGCAAGGCCCAGGTTCATAAGGGGCACAATTAGGCTTTTGGCGGCCTTATTACCAGAATGTGTCGTGCTGTTGGTGTTCCGGAGGAAATTGTAGATTACATGGCACCGTTATTCCAGCACCCGTGGATATCACGAGAACCAAGGGGCCCGACACTGAGTTTGGGCCAATTTTCACCACTATCGAGCGTTTTAGGAGGGATGAGCTGATTATTACCAGGATGTATGGCCTCGAGATACTGCGCCACCAGAATGGCTACGTTGCTTCCACTGACATGCAGTTGGGATATGTTGAGAGGTGTTATCCGCTGAATGCCCATGACAAGGCCCTACTTGGCATTGGTCCTGAGTTTCGTGTGTCAGTCGATGATGACATTCCGACCGATGAGGATCTCTTGCGTACTAGCTCGGATGTGGAGTCTGACTCGGATGAGGAGGTAGACCCCGCGCATGATGGTGATTAGGCCGAAGGGGGTGATGCGATAGAGGATTGTTGATCAAGTAACAAGTGCGCAGGATTCAAACTTTTGTTTATCAATAGGAGAAAGAAACTAGGGTGTAAGTGTTCCCCATGAATTCTTAACCCGGTAATCCTAATAATAGTAATCTTTTCCTAGTTTTTTTACATTCAAAGTTGGCAAGATAGGTATCCCCAGGTGATTTGTCCTCCAAATAGGGAATTTAACTATGCACCTCGGCCCGGCTACGAGTGCATACTTTACTAACCCTTACCTTTTACCTCGGATTACACATCGCATCAATGTATGACTTAGTTTTCACCCTCGCTCCAATTGACATCAGTCTATTAGAAAACATCCACTAAATCTCTATTGTTAATTCTTTTCTGCATAACTACCTCCTTGGTTCGGCAAGTAGCAACGAGGCGAGTTTTAATGTTGGCCACCTTTAAAAAAACTTCTAAGAGAAAGAATTAACAATACATACATAAACATTATTCAAGAATTACTTATCTATTATTCATACTTTGTTAATTGCCTATGGTTCCCACAACCCTAGTTCTGGATTTAGTTACTCATGCTTGAAAGAACACAATTCATGTTTTGATAAGAAGAATTCATGAACTTACGATTAGAGTAAAAGAAACCTGAAATCTCCAATTGAATTTCAAAGTCAAAATCTTGTAAAACGAAATACAGAAATCAAATTGCTAAAGTTGCAAGTTAATTGCAGCAAATACCAAGAACTAAAAGTAAACAATAAAATCTAACCCCCAAAAACGAGGTTTACATACCTTATTTATAGAAAAACATGTCCTAGACAAAAAGAAAACAAACTAAGCAAATAAACTTCTGGAACCAGGAATCAATCGACGACTCGACCTACGGACCGTGGGTTAACCTATGGTCCATAGGTCCCCTTCTGTTGGTTAACACTTATACTTTTTCAGCAGAGGCTAGAACCTTCACTCTCAGATCATCAACGACGGGCGTGCAGGACGGACTGTAGATCGACCTATGGTCCATGGGTCCTCTTCTGTGGCTCCACACTTAGAATTTTCATCAGCTACTGGAACTTCAACTATCTAAACACATTCGACGGATGTGCAGGATGGCCCGTGGGTCAACCTACGGTCCGTGGGTCAACCTACAGTCCGTGGATCGCTTTGTAGTTCCAGACTTGGTCAGAATTCATTGATGCTCCATCTACTCCTACCCACCGACGGACCGTCAGAGTACCTACGGTCCGTAGATCACTCCATGGGTGGCTACTTCTGCATATTTTCAGCTGTTATCTCACTCAACCGCGTCCAAGCCTACATCCTGCAAACATACATATAAAATATTATTTCCAATACAAAATGACCCTAGACACACACAACTCTTAAGGGAAATGTATCAAAAATACCGTAAACTCACGGTCTATCAACACCCTTAACTTAAACTTGTTGTTTGTCCTCAAGCGACACACTAACACTCTAAATGTGTCACGACCCAGGGGTACCCCCTAGATGTAACACGATGTACTGGACCCCCAAAGGGTTCTTGTACAATCCCTTATCATATCATTACATAATATTAAAGAATTCATGCAGAATTTAAAACTTTATCCAAACAATCAAAGTGTTTTATAAAAGCAAAGCGGAAGTCTAACTTATCTCAATTAGCCATCTAATACTATCCTTGAATCAAATAGGGACACAACCCTTACAATATAGTCCAAAAGGAAATAACTAGAAAAGAAACTGAAATCACTCGTACGTCATCGAATCTTGAGGACTTACTACAAGCTAGGAGAATGACCAATTCCAAGCTCTAACCAATAGAATATCGCCTTAAGAACCGGAACCTGCCCTTGTAGAAAAATGTAGTACATATGGGTTAGTAAAAAATGAACTAAGTATGATAGCCATGCATAGAAACCTTTAAAACATGCCAAAGGGACATTTTAGTTGAAACCATGCTATATGACTATTTTGAACATCATTTTTGAAATAGTTGGAGAACATAACTCATAAGACTACTCATGTATAGTTCATCATACCATAAAGGATATCAACATAATCACAAGCATAGCCTCCAACATAGACATAATGCAAACATCAATCATCATAATGCATAGTTCACATACATAGTTAAATACGAAGATCCTCATCATCATAATAGAACCATCACATAAGTAACCCTAAGTTATACTTGTGCAATGCATAAATAAGATCACATAATCCCATCTACACTAAGTACCAATTTTAGGCCACCATGCTCATGCATTGCATGCTTTGATCTCATCCATAGTTAATACTCATAGACAAGGAAACATTCATGTTCAATAACTCATATCAAGGAAAGTCACTCATAGCAACAATCCATATAAAGAATACATTAATTGATAAATCATCATAATATAAGAGAAATACACCACGACCACTCTCAATGCCTAGTTGTGCAATGCATGAATGAAGTCACATACCCCCACTCACACTAAGTAGAACCTCTTGAGGAACCATAGCACATAACTCATGTTCTTGTTCATAGATGGAAATAGCCATAACCGACATAGACCATGTGAGCTACGTGGAATCCGGTGTACTGCCCCACACCGAAAAGAGGTGTCCTACTTGCCTAAGGTAGAAATGAAGTTTATTAGCTTAGGTGGATCCACTAGTTCAAGACCTATGTGGGCACATAGTTACGGGTTATCGAGATTTCTTCTAGTAACTCGGACTTTTGGCGTAGAAGGTTTCCATTTCATGAGATAACTGTTTTGGGAACCCGGACTGCTGGCGTAAAATGAACCCATTGGGAAGACGGACAACTGCCATAAAAGCTTCCATCTCATATTCATATCCCCTCGATGCTACGCATAATTCCCATTAAGTTCATTTTAAATCTTGACTTAAGTTCATGTTTATGGAATAATGTTGTAACACTCAATCCAATGCAATATCATGGTATAGCTCATAGATTCAAGGGGTGAGAATAGCCTTTCAACCTTAGAATCATTATTTTTTATGGAAACCTTTCACATCATGTTCATGTGTTTTCATGAGAATAGCCTTTCAATCAAAACAACCAGATTATCATAGTCATAGTCATTTCATACATAGTCTTGTGTAATGGAGCATATGAGAATAGCCTTTCAACAACACCTTAGTTACATCATAGTCATGTTCATGAATGAATTGTGTGTGTGAGAGATGTCCTTTTAATGACACAACCACAATATTATCATCATAGACACTTCACTCTCAAAGTGTTCATAAAGCATGTACATAATATCACAATCATGCATAGTTCTCATATCTTGCATTCAAGGATCAGATGTCACATTAAATGTACACATCTAGAAATCATCGTATTAGACATAGATCTAATCATAATTCAAGTAGTTCAATTACTACATGCACAATCTCATGTACTCATAATATAGGTCATGTGGGTAAAGTCCTTCCACAATAATGCCATATACAATTCAACATACATTGTAGCTTCCCTCTTAAAGCCATAACATTCCTAGCTCATTCATATTAGCGTTTACCCTTAAAGCCCTAGAAATCATTTTCATACTACAAGCCTTTTTTCATACTACAAGCCTTACTATCAAACAATACCTCACATGGTCTTCATGTATACCTAGTTCTCAAGGTAATCTAACCACATGCTTCATTCTTAACCAATTATAACCATATAGTATCATGTAAACTCAATCTCAATACTACTCAACCATGATCCATCATAAAAGCCCTAATCTAATCTATTCATGTCTACAAGCTTTACTTTTAAGCAATTCATATCTAGGTTCTCTAATATAAGGCAATGCATAAAGTAGTTCATTGATGTTTGTGTAATCAGTACACAACTTCCAATCCAAGTGTCTACGATCGTACAATAGTATAGTAACCCAACCAAGGGTTGGGGTCGAGTCCCAAGGGAGTGGGCTTGAGAATTAATAGAAAAATAAAATTAAGTTCTAATTAGTCATAGCTAAAAACATTATTGAATATAAACATGTTAAATCTAAGGGCTGACGCAAGAGTCAATTATCAATGGGGGTTTATCACAAGTAAACAAAAACAACTAAAATGCAAAGAGTAGTAGTCAAAGGTAGGGATTTTTGGGATGTGATAGGAATACGGGATAAACCAGACTATTCGGTACATGTTTTTGATAATAAATCCGTTGAATATTTGTGACTAGGATAGACTATAGTGGGGCTAAATTCTCTCTCGAGCAACTTACCCCGAATCAAATGGGTTCCTCTCTGACACCTATTTGCCGCATGAAGAACAACCTCCATCTTAGCCCATTCACTCTCTCGAGCAGAGTGTGTGGGAGAAGGACTAGGGTTCACTCTCTCGAGCTGAACATCATGTCAACCCACTCCCACCAGCCATCAATTTAGTAGTCTTAGTTTAACGACCTTTCTCTCGAGCAAGCCAAAAACACAAAGGTGATATCGTATTTGCAACTACAATTTCATTAAGTTCCACCATAACTACGAAATGAAATCATATCTAAATAACAAATAAATCATCAACAAGCAAGACCCAACAGATAATCTAACCCATATTCACAAAATCACTACCCAATAATTGGGGTTTTAGCTAGACAACCAAAAGAGATAGAAATTTATTCCAATATGAGTTTGTATTCAAATGGGTATGAATATTTAAGTCTCAAAACAAGCCAAGAGTGAAGAATCCACAAGATCCAGGTTCAATTTCTTAGAGTTGAAACCCTTTGAACCTTCAAGTTCTTCAAAACCCTCTCCAAACATAGAACTCAAAATTCTATGTTAAAAACTCTATATAAAAAATCTGATATTAAGCTACAACTCTCAATGAGTATTTATAGTTTTTAAAAATCTGTGCTGCACTGGATCATTCGGTGCCATTAGTTGAGATCGTCGATCAACTCAGCGATCCACCCTTTGGTAGGTTTCATGTCTATCTTGCTCTATCGTTCAACATCATCGTGTTTTGGATCATTGGGCGACATAGGACTGCTTTGCGGAACTGCTCAGCGACACGCTGACTGCTCCTTTTCACAGCCAATTTGATCCTTTCTTTCAAGGCTTAGCACACTAGAACAGAAGGCGAGGATAAGACCTTTTTGTGACTCACCGAATGGGTTCGGTGATTCTGAGATCTTCATTTCTTTGTTCTTTCAGCTAATTTTTTTCCTTTTTGCTAAGTAGTGTCCATGCTTTCCCTCAAACTCCAAGTACCTGAAACTAAATGGTTTTCATCATATATTGAGAAAAAATATGCATTTGAGGACACTAATTCTATCAAAACATAGCCCTAAATGAGTCCAATTTGTAGACTTATCAACACCCCAACTTAAACTTTTGTTTGTCCTTAAGCAAACTCAAGGTCAGAAGTTCAAAAAGGGTGTCGCGAACAGTGCTACACAAGACTCAACCATGAATGCACACAACAAGACTCAATTTACTTATGCAAAGATCAAATGTGCACTCAAAGATTCAAGTTGTGACTCACAAATATCAAAGAATCTCATGCTCACAATACTTGCTTCAAATGCAAGTTCAAGCTCAACCAAAGTATTCAAATCCCCTCACACAAGGAATAATTCCATGGTTTGCAATTTAATGCTTCGAAATCAAATGCAATGCTCACACTCACAAAGATGAACACGATGCATACTTCCACACATAGGTTTGCTCGTATTTTCCAATCAACATTTGCTTCAGCTAACTCAAGATCAAGAAGGTCTTTTCAAGGCTTGTAATGGGGCTGAGTGCAAAGGTATGGTCATTTAGGCTCAGTGACTTTCATCCTCATGAAATGTGGTACTCACATAACTTCCTTTCTTCTTCCTTCATCAATTTCTTTAGTGCTTATAAGTCATCCTATTATATGGAGGAGTTCCATTTTTCTCAACACCATGGGTTAATGGAGACTTTCCTTCTCTTTTCACCTCACCCCCCAACCTAGGCTTTTGGCCTAAGTTGGCTATTTAACTAACCACAACTTCATGAGTATTATGGGTAATGGATAAAGAAAGGACATTATTTTCATCAAGTTTCTTCCAAAGAAGGATAAGGCGAAGGGGTGTTCAAAAGTGGTTCACACTTGTGATAAGTCACAAAAGAGGTATATATCAAATTGGCTCACATTCTTAGAAGTTGCCTAAGATCATATCAAGAGATAGCATCACTTAATTGACTTGACCAACGGGGGAAATTCTAGGATCCATCATGCATAGTTCACAGGTAAGCTCATCAAACAAGACATTGACACTATAAGTCAAACAAGACTCCGTCATCACAAGAGACTCCATTCGATACTAGGCTAGTCATAATGAGATGCAAAGAGTTCACATATTGTCTATGGAACTTCATTTGGCCTCATCATAGCCACAGATTCATGTTCGTTCGATTGAGAGCACTATTCAAGTCATCGGTAATGATAGAAATTGAGACTCAAATTTTGGAACAGAACAACCACATTTTACACAAGAAAGGTGGTAGGAATTTTTGGAAAGGTCACAATCGTTTCGCAATTTAAAACACGGAGCCACAAGCTCAAACCTCCACAAAACAGTGTATCAAACACTATTTTCAAACAGAACAGCCCAAATATATACATAAAAACACGAGTCACAAATAGCACACAGAAGGTGAGCCTCACCCTACCAAAATTAAAAAGTATGTGTCCTCAAATGCAAATGAAATAAAGTATCCAAAAGTGAAAGTAGGTAAGACAGAGAGGGAGGTAGAGAAAAATCATGTTTACACACTCGCTCCATCTGTCTGGCCATCAGTGCCCGATGTGTCAGCCTGGAATTTGATAATGGCCCTCAGAGCTTCTTCAGAAGATTCAGCGGAAGCAAACTTACTAAGATTGTCCAAGTCATGAGCCGCCAAAAAGGAGTGGATAGCTGTGCAGAATCCACGTCTCCACGAGGAATAGTGAGGTCTCAGGAATTTGTTCTCTTGCTAGCACTGGGCTTCTTGCCCTCATTATCCATTTTGGGCGGATTTGTTGCCTTTGTATTTTTCGTGAAATTTTTCGCTCTTGTTTGTCGGGGTGGCATATCTCTTCCAGCTACTTTTGGTCTAGCCATTTCTGCAAAGCTTCAAGGAAAATTTAGAAAGTATTCAGACAAAAGCAAGGCAGTTCAATTGTAGAATCACTTCACTGAACCAATTGGCGAAGCGCACAACTACTTAGGCGGTTCACGGTGTGTAATGCATTGAGAATACACGGGTGCAGACAAAAGGTGAACTAGAAGTCTTTCAATGAGACATCAAAAGCGTTCGGCGACATCATGCTTCTCACCGAAAGTTATAGAATTCAACATCATATTTAGCATTAAATTAAAGGTGAGGTAGGGATTTTAGGCGAACCGCCAAGTTATTCGACAAACTAGATCCAGCTTACTAAATGACCCAACATGCCTGCTTTTGACCCAACTTCCTGAATTCAACCCTACAACCCCAGAAAACAAAATTAAGGCATGAACAACTCAAATTAGGCATAGACCCAGTGACAATCATGCACAACCCATATTTTTCATCCAATTTAAAGTGAAACCTTTAGGATTTAACTATTTAACTTAGTACGGGTAAAATTTGCGAACCTAACAGGCAAACAAATATTCTAATCCTACCAGAGAGGCCTAGTACACATCATCAAAATAATGTCATTTCATTTGAGTACAACATTCAGTACAAAAAGTTAAGGGCTTGGAAACCAACCTTTGGTGCCGATTAAGGTTCAATTGAGATGCTAGGCGGCAATGCAATCCAACTTCGAGCACAACTCAATAACCAACACTAATAATATTCTAACAACGCAAGAAATATAGAAACTGAAGTGCAGGTGTGAATTTGGGCAGATAAAAAGTAAGGGAAAGTGAATGAATTAGAATTTTAAACGTGTAGCCCAAGAAACTGTTCGGTTCTCGCCTAGTCGGAGATATTAGTCATGATCCCTGAACCACTCGGCATTCCACCGAGTTTTACAGGACCTCCAGTTAATGTGGTGTCCAAAAGACGATCTACGTTGGGGTCGCCGACCTGATCGGCGACTCACCAATAATTTCTTAGGCTCGCCGTGTTTTATAGACTCTGATTTGAATATGTCTTGACTCAAACTGTGGATTAGGTCGGTCTCACCGACCTCCTTGGTGATTCGTTGACTGGACTTGTTGCTCGCCACCCTGAACTTTTCCAACACCTTCAACACTTCAACATGTTCAAAGAACATACCATTATTTTACCTGAACATAAATAAAAGCAAAAAAAGGGTTTTGGATTTCCTCCCAAACAACGCCTTACTTAACGTCGTGGCACAACGCATGTCCACCTTTTAAACCTCATTCTTGGGGTTGACCATAGTGTCACTAGGAAAACCCCCTTTTTGTCTCAGATTTAGGAGAGCCGACAGCTGACCCATTTGGGTCTCTAGCTGCTTGATTGATACTGAATATGCGGTGATGGTCTGGCTCAGAGTCGACACATCTTCCTTCATCTCTTTCAAGATCTTGTCTGACTCCTCAACTTTGTTGAGGATATGAGAGAGCATATCCTTAAACCTACCACCCTCTGAATCCTTTGGCTTTTGGCGCTCGTGGGGGTCACATACATATCCTTCTCCCCGTCCTTCCAATTAGGATTACGGTCTCTTCATTTACGCTCCTTCCAACCTTCATCTCTTGGCCAACCTTGGTTACCACAATTCCTTGGGTTGTTTGAACGATAACCACCGCCTTGATTGGCAAGGAAGTTAACTTCCTCATTATACAAGGCTTCAAATTTTGCCTCTTCAAGATTTGCACACCCGATCGCCATAACATTGTCACAATGGGCACCAACCCCCATGACATTTTTAGATAAAATGTCAAGATGTGTCATGATCTTGGGCATGTTTTGGTGTCTCTGGTTATCTTTTTCCATCTGCTCCTTGGATAGCTTGAATGTGAGAGGGGAGACTTTGTCTTCACGAGTGTACTATGCCCTATTAATGGTCGTCATGCCATCTAAGAGTTGGGCTGCTATTACATACGGTTTCTGTACCAGGCCTCCAAGTGAAAGTTGATCAGCGACACCTTTGTTTATCGAATCCAGGCTTCGGTAAAAGTATTGTAGATAGACATTGTCAGGCAGACCATGAATCAGGCATTGTAGCACCAACTTTATAAATCACAGCCAAGTCTCATGGATTGGCTCGCCCTCCAAACACTCAAAGCTTTGGATACTGTTGAGTCTACAAATTGGACTAATTCAAGGTTTTATTATAATAGAAATTGTGTCCTCAAATGCTTATTTTATCTCAATATCTGATTAAAACCTCAAGTTTAGGGTATTTGAAGTTTTAAGGAAAACATGGACACTACGTTGCAAAAAAGGAACGAAAAGGCTGAAAAGAACAAAGAAATGAAGGCATGAGGATCGCCGAGTCAACTTGGTGGGTCACCGATGGGTCTTACTTCGCCTTTTATTCCAGTGTGCTGAGCCCTAAAGAAAAGGATCAAGTCGATGGAAACAGGGAGCAGTCGACACATCGCCGAGCAGTTCCCCGAAGCAGTACCATGCCGCCCAATGAACCAGAGTAGGACAATGTTGAAGGCTGGTGCAAGACCGCGACGAATTACACCAACGGGCAAATCACCGAGTTGATCAGCGATTTCGACTAACGACACCAAACAATCCGCAGTAGCACAAATATGTGTTACCTATAAATACTAGTAAGATTTTTATTTTTAGCATGGAATAATTATTGTAATTTTCTTATCAAACAATACTTTTTGAAAGTTTTGAAGACTTGAAGAAAAAAAGGGTTTCATTTACAAGGATATGGACTTGGGTCTCTTGGATTCTTCATTTTTGGCCTGTAAGAAGACTTAAATCTTCATACTCATTTGAATGCAGGCTCATTTAGGTATACATTTCTATCTCTTGATGTGTGGCTAAAAATCCCAATTCTTGGGTGTGATTTAGCGAATATGGGTTAAGATAATTGTTGGGTCTTGCTTGCTAATAGTTTAATTGTAGTTTAATTGTGATTTCATTTAGTGGTTGTGGATGAATTTAAGGAATTTTCAGTTGCAAATACATGTTTATTTATGTGTTTTCGGCTTGCTCGAGAGAGATGTCATAAAATTAAGACCACTAGATTGATGGCCAGTGTGATTGGGTCGACATGAGGCTCAGCTCGAGAGAGTGAACCCTCGTCCCATGTCCACACACTCAGCTCGAGAGA
>NW_006239065.1:634909-653963 GCF_000226075.1 Solanum tuberosum
TAGATCCAGCTTACTAAAGGACCCAACATGCCCGATTTTGACCCAACTTCCTGAATTCAACCCTACAACCCCAGAAAACAAAATTAAGGCATGAACAACTCAAATTAGGCATAGACCCAGTGACAATCATGCACAACCCATATTTTTCATCCAATTTAAAGTGAAACCTTTAGGATTTAACTATTTAACTTAGTACGGGTAAAATTTGCGAACCTAACAGGCAAACAAATATTCTAATCCTACCAGAGAGGCCTAGTACACATCATCAAAATAATGTCATTTCATTTGAGTACAACATTCAGTACAAAAAGTTAAGGGCTTGGAAACCAACCTTTGGTGCCGATTAAGGTTCAATTGAGATGCTAGGCGGCAATGCAATCCAACTTCGAGCACAACTCAATAACCAACACTAATAATATTCTAACAACGCAAGAAATATAGAAACTGAAGTGCAGGTGTGAATTTGGGCAGATAAAAAGTAAGGGAAAGTGAATGAATTAGAATTTTAAACGTGTAGCCCAAGAAACTGTTCGGTTCTCGCCTAGTCGGAGATATTAGTCATGATCCCTGAACCACTCGGCATTCCACCGAGTTTTACAGGACCTCCAGTTAATGTGGTGTCCAAAAGACGATCTACGTTGGGGTCGCCGACCTGATCGGCGACTCACCAATAATTTCTTAGGCTCGCCGTGTTTTATAGACTCTGATTTGAATATGTCTTGACTCAAACTGTGGATTAGGTCGGTCTCACCGACCTCCTTGGTGATTCGTTGACTGGACTTGTTGCTCGCCACCCTGAACTTTTCCAACACCTTCAACACTTCAACATGTTCAAAGAACATACCATTATTTTACCTGAACATAAATAAAAGCAAAAAAAGGGTTTTGGATTTCCTCCCAAACAACGCCTTACTTAACGTCGTGGCACAACGCATGTCCACCTTTTAAACCTCATTCTTGGGGTTGACCATAGTGTCACTAGGAAAACCCCCTTTTTGTCTCAGATTTAGGAGAGCCGACAGCTGACCCATTTGGGTCTCTAGCTGCTTGATTGATACTGAATATGCGGTGATGGTCTGGCTCAGAGTCGACACATCTTCCTTCATCTCTTTCAAGATCTTGTCTGACTCCTCAACTTTGTTGAGGATATGAGAGAGCATATCCTTAAACCTACCACCCTCTGAATCCTTTGGCTTTTGGCGCTCGTGGGGGTCACATACATATCCTTCTCCCCGTCCTTCCAATTAGGATTACGGTCTCTTCATTTACGCTCCTTCCAACCTTCATCTCTTGGCCAACCTTGGTTACCACAATTCCTTGGGTTGTTTGAACGATAACCACCGCCTTGATTGGCAAGGAAGTTAACTTCCTCATTATACAAGGCTTCAAATTTTGCCTCTTCAAGATTTGCACACCCGATCGCCATAACATTGTCACAATGGGCACCAACCCCCATGACATTTTTAGATAAAATGTCAAGATGTGTCATGATCTTGGGCATGTTTTGGTGTCTCTGGTTATCTTTTTCCATCTGCTCCTTGGATAGCTTGAATGTGAGAGGGGAGACTTTGTCTTCACGAGTGTACTATGCCCTATTAATGGTCGTCATGCCATCTAAGAGTTGGGCTGCTATTACATACGGTTTCTGTACCAGGCCTCCAAGTGAAAGTTGATCAGCGACACCTTTGTTTATCGAATCCAGGCTTCGGTAAAAGTATTGTAGATAGACATTGTCAGGCAGACCATGAATCAGGCATTGTAGCACCAACTTTATAAATCACAGCCAAGTCTCATGGATTGGCTCGCCCTCCAAACACTCAAAGCTTTGGATACTGTTGAGTCTACAAATTGGACTAATTCAAGGTTTTATTATAATAGAAATTGTGTCCTCAAATGCTTATTTTATCTCAATATCTGATTAAAACCTCAAGTTTAGGGTATTTGAAGTTTTAAGGAAAACATGGACACTACGTTGCAAAAAAGGAACGAAAAGGCTGAAAAGAACAAAGAAATGAAGGCATGAGGATCGCCGAGTCAACTTGGTGGGTCACCGATGGGTCTTACTTCGCCTTTTATTCCAGTGTGCTGAGCCCTAAAGAAAAGGATCAAGTCGATGGAAACAGGGAGCAGTCGACACATCGCCGAGCAGTTCCCCGAAGCAGTACCATGCCGCCCAATGAACCAGAGTAGGACAATGTTGAAGGCTGGTGCAAGACCGCGACGAATTACACCAACGGGCAAATCACCGAGTTGATCAGCGATTTCGACTAACGACACCAAACAATCCGCAGTAGCACAAATATGTGTTACCTATAAATACTAGTAAGATTTTTATTTTTAGCATGGAATAATTATTGTAATTTTCTTATCAAACAATACTTTTTGAAAGTTTTGAAGACTTGAAGAAAAAAAGGGTTTCATTTACAAGGATATGGACTTGGGTCTCTTGGATTCTTCATTTTTGGCCTGTAAGAAGACTTAAATCTTCATACTCATTTGAATGCAGGCTCATTTAGGTATACATTTCTATCTCTTGATGTGTGGCTAAAAATCCCAATTCTTGGGTGTGATTTAGCGAATATGGGTTAAGATAATTGTTGGGTCTTGCTTGCTAATAGTTTAATTGTAGTTTAATTGTGATTTCATTTAGTGGTTGTGGATGAATTTAAGGAATTTTCAGTTGCAAATACATGTTTATTTATGTGTTTTCGGCTTGCTCGAGAGAGATGTCATAAAATTAAGACCACTAGATTGATGGCCAGTGTGATTGGGTCGACATGAGGCTCAGCTCGAGAGAGTGAACCCTCGTCCCATGTCCACACACTCAGCTCGAGAGAGTGAACCCTCGTCCCATGTCCACACACTCAGCTCGAGAGAGTGAGCGGGTTAAGGCGTAGGCTAGTCTTCTTGCGGCAAGTGGCTGTCCGAGAGGAACGCATTTGAAATGGGGTAAGTTGCCAGAGAGAGAGCTTATCCCCCTTAAAGCTTAGCCAAGTCAAAATTGCTCTATGAATCTTCTATTGAAAGCATGTACCCAATAATCTAGCTTAACCCGTATTCCCATCATATCCCAAGGATCCCCTCTCATTGCTTAGAAACCCTTGTTTATTTAGTTGCTTTTACTTACTAGTGACAACCCCCCATTATTAATTGACACGTTTGTGTCCCCCCCCCCTTAATTTACAATTTTTTTACTCGTTAATGTCTTTAGCTACGACTAGTTAGAACTAAATTTTATTTTTCTACATATTCTCAAAACCACTCTCTTGCGATGATCACAACCCTAGGTTGGGTTACTAAATTATTGTACGATCGTAGACACTTGCATTGAAAGTTGTGTCTTGAATACGCAAACATCAAAATGGCGCCGCTGCCGGGGAATGGTGTTATTTTAGAATATTTAGATTAGTAGAATTTTTTTGTTCTTCATAGTCGTAGTTTACTAACTTAATATTTAGTTTAGTTTTGTTGGTTTGTCTGTATCCGTATAGAGGAAGCGAGCATGGCGAGGAATACTCGGGAGCTAATGGTGTTTCCTCCATTAGAGGTAATGATGTTCCGAAATAGTATCCTCACCTTTAAGCAATTGGAAGGTGAACGGATCCACAAATCATGAGCAAGGTTTAATAACCTGATCACTCAATGCCCAGCTCATAACATTCCTGACATGGCACTCCTAGACTACTTCTATAGAAGTCTTTGTCCTGGAAACAAGAGGTTGGTCGACCAACTACTTCCGAGAGGCCTTGCAAAACAGTCATATGTGAAAGCAGCCCGACTGCTTAATCAAATGGCTAAAACGCACCAAGAGTTAGAAAACGACTTCATGTTGGCCGCCCTAATGACTCAGATTGATAAGTTGGCCAAAAAGATGGTGAAGATCGAAGTCCAGTACAAAAGGAAGGATAAATACATCCCTTCTAATGAGCGAAGAAGTCCTAAGGACAATGAGATTAAATGCCTTGTGGGCATGCTCTCAATCATTCTCGGCAAGGTAACTGAGCAAGATAGAAAGCTGGAAGAAATGAAGGAAGACAGTGAAGAGATGAAGCAATTGATTTGGTCTCAATCCAAAGCTATCTAGCTGCTCAAGAACGTTATGGGTCATGCGCCGCCCGATCTACACTCACAACAAAACAAGGGGTTGCCTATTGATACTATGGCTAACCCCAAAAATGTAATTTGATAGGTGACATGCGTCGTGCCGCAACATTAACTAAGGCGTTGTTTGGGAGGCAACCCAAAACCTTTTTAAATGCTTTATTATTATTTCAGAAATAACGGTGTGTTGAATGTACAGGTTAAAGTGTGGAGATTTGGTGAAATTATATTTGGCGAGTTAATAGTTCCATTCAGCGAAATGTCGAACAAGTTGGCGATCACGATGAAGACCGCCGTTTGGACACTCACATTGACTAAAGGTTCTGTAAAACTCGGTAAGACAAATGACCACTTGGCGTGTCACCGATTGGATCGGCGAGTGTGACTAATATCGCCGAATGGGCATGAACTGGACGGTTTATAATGGCCAAAAGTCCTAGAATTTGAAATCCCTCACTTTCCCTTGCTCTTAATCTTCACAAACTCACACCAAGGTAGTATTTTCCCTATTTTAGCATTATAATAGTATTTTGGTTAGTTGATTTGTGCTTAGAATTAAATTTCTTTGTTGCCTAGCTTTTCAATCACATTTTAATCGACACAAAAGGTCAGTTCTCTGAACCCCAAGTTTATTTTCGAATAGTTCGTACTCTATTGCAATGATCGTATCTTGTTGATGTGTGTTGGGCCTAACTGATAGGATTACAATGCTTAAATGCCTATTTAAATATGAAAATCATGCCTATATTGATTTGATAGTCAAATGCTCATAAGTTGTGCGTTTTTAAATGAGTAAAATTGTATTGGGTTGTGCTTGCATGCTATTTAGATTGATTGGGTGAAATCCGAGTAGCCATTGTTTGTGCTAAACAACGAGAACAACTCAATGATAGAGCAGGGGACACCACTCTTCAGACCAAATATCATCAAATGGCCAAATTTGGCAAATCCGGGAGAAATATGAGTATCCCAGGGCAATGGGTAGTGCGGGTCTTGTTTAAATTTCGTTATTGTATGCTTTGATTTTATATTCGGGGTTTGCGGGATTGAATTCGAGAAGGTGGATTGAAAATGGGCACGTTGGGTCATTTTGCGAGCTGAGTCGAGCTCGCTGAATCACTCGGCGGTTCACCTATTTTCTTCATCACGCATTTAATTTCGTGTCAAGTTTGTGGTTTGAATCTGTAACTTTCAGCGAGATGCCTGCTGCGCCGAAGGCACGCGGCGAATCGCCAAAAGTACTTTGTATCACTCTTTTGTTGCACCCCTGAGACCCTTATGCACTATAACTATCGGCAGACAAACCCTTGCTCACTGAAAGTAGTCGGTGATTCACCGAAAAATACATTCCCATCACCGACCTGCTATGATTTGAAGTAAACCCTTTCGGCAAGCCCGAGTTAGCTTGCCAAAGAGGTTCGGCGACTCACTGATCCACTTGGCGAGTTTTCCTGCAGAAGATTGCAGGTGCTTCGACCTGATTTCTCTCTTAACTCTTCCCAATCTTTTGCAGATATGACTAAACCTTAAAAACCAGGGAGCAACACACCACCCCGAGGCAAATAAAAAGGGATCACACTCAGTGAGGATGCAACTGCATCCAAGAACAAGGCCACTAAACTTTCCACAACTGGTGGGCAAGGCAAGGGAAAGGACAAAATCGTTGAACTATCAGATGCAAGCTCCGATAGTACTGGTTTTTACACCAATGACCCAAGAACATATGATAGTGAGAGTATGGGTTCAAAGGAAGATGAACTGATAGAAGCACAGAGGAATGACTTACGATCTAAAAAGCTAAACGACCCATCTCGGATCAGAAATCCTCGATCCACCACTTCGACTACTCTAGTTCCACAGCAGGCAATAGTACTGGCACCCCAGTACAAGGCCGCCTACATAAATCAACGAATAGATCAAAGTCTGAGAGGCTGTGAACAATCATTGAGGAAAAACGATTGTCCATAGACGGGGTAATCGATAGGTACTCTTAGATAATAGAGTGCCAGAAATATCACAAATTCCAAATCTTCACAAAACCCCATGACTCTTATATACCAAGTTGGGTCAGAGAATTCTACAATGCATACAGTGCATTGGTACCTCAACGGAAGAGGCTGGTATAGTCTTTCAAAGCAATTCACTATGTGGTTGTCAGAGGAAGAAAGGTAGCTTGTGACAGTGAGGCTATCAAAACAGCCTTCGGTATGTCTGACAAAATTAATGATCACTGCCAGCACTTCATCAAAACAGAGAAGCAGGATGCAATGACAAAGTGGTTATCCCCGCTAATCTCAGATGATAATGCTCTGAAATGGTTAGCAGAAGGTGTTTCGATTGAAATGCAAGATAGCAAGATCTGAACATAGCTGCAAGATACTAGTTCGGGTTCATTAGTAGAACAATTATGCCATCACAAAATGAATCAATCATTCGCCTTGCCAAGGCAGCTTGTCTTGGGTGCATCATAGAGAAAACCAGGATAAATCTAGGGATGATCATTGCTTCCGAGATCCATATGAGTGCAAAGCAAAGCAAAACATCTCTCCCTTTCTCGATATTAATCACTGCATTGTGCAAAAGAGCTCGGGTTCCTAGAGATGCAACGAAGGATGTGGAATTGGTTACCACCGCCTCCACTAATATCTGAAAGATCGAAGCCAAATATCTTAAGGACCAAGTGGAAAAGAAACAGAAGGAAATTGTGGCCACTGGATCTATACCTGTAGAGGCATCTTTGCCAACTCCGACCCCTGGGCCTTCAGGTATATCTGATGTCATTACCACTCCTGTTGACCCTCTAGGTCCCTCTACTACTTCATTACCACCCAGACCCACTGTTGTCTTTGCCTCTTGTGGTTCGATCACTCAGGCATCCTTGATTAGGATGGGAGAGCTTGCTCAATCTACTAATTATCGGGCTGCCAACATAGAAAGCTCCATTCTAGTCATTATTTAGGCTGCCCTTGATGATGTTGTTAAACCACTGAGCACTACTATTGATACTCTAGAATCCAGGATAGCAGCGTTTAAGTGCGACCAAAGAGCCACTGAAGAGGTAACATCCTTAAAGGTCGCCATTGCAGAACTGATGAAAGATGTGGACTACCTAAACTCCACCGATATGTCCATGATCTTTGGAACAGTGGAAATTCTAGAAATACCCAAAATGCCTCAGACTACCACAAGACATGGAGATGTAATGGAGCATACAACCGATCTTGAATCAGAGGGAGAGACTGACGAAGAGATGCGTAAGGAAGCTGCAGCAGATGACCTAGTCGAAACTAAAGAAATCGTGATGGATACTGCTGTGTAGGATTCCTTGGCAAAGGCTCGTGCTGCTAGATCCAATGAAGCTGGCCCTTCTGGAGGTCACTCTCGGTACTGAAGCCCAGACAGATGGAGCAACTGATTAGCCAGGATCACCGCTTTACCTCCCTCTCTGTCTTTTTTTTATTTTACATTTTGGATTCTATGCTAATTGCATTTGAGGAAAAATGATTTTTATTTGTGGTGAGGTGAGGCCCACCTTTGTGTGCTATTTGATGATTTGTGTTTTGTGTATATATTTGGGTTGTTTTCTTTAAAATTGTGTTTTATATATTTCTGTGGATGATTGAGCTCATGGCTCCTTTTATTTTAACTTACAAAATGATTTGGACCCCTTCCGAAATTTTTTGAATTTTTCGCACATTTTTGTCACCCTTTATCTGCTCTTGAATGTGGCTATTCTTTTGCAAAAATTTGAGTGTCGGTTCCAATCAATACCGATGACTTGAATAGTGCTCTTAATCGAACAAGCATGAATGCGCGGCTATGATGAGGCCAAATGAAGTTGTATAGACAATATGTGAACTCTTTGCATCCTGTTATGACAAGCCTTGTATCAAATTGATTCTCTTGTGATGATCATTGCACACTAGCGAAAGTGTTGAGCCTTGTTTAACTTATTGTGTCAATGCCTAGTGTGATGAGCTTACATGTGAACTATGTATGATAGATCCTAGAATTTGCCACGTTGGTCCGGTCAAATAAGTGATGCTATCTCTTGATATGATCTTAGGCAACTTCTACGTGTGTGAGCCAATTTGACATATACCTCTTTTGCGACTTACCCTATGAGTGTGTGAACCGCTTTTGAACACCTTTTGAGCCTTTCCCTTTTCTTTGGAAGAAACTTGATGGAAACTAGACTTGTCTTAATCCATCACCCATAATCCTCATGAAGTTGTGGTTAGTTGAATAGACAACTTAGGCCAAAGGCCTAAGTTGGGGATGTGTTGGAAACATAGGGGCAAATCAAGAAGTGCAAGGAAAGTCTCCTCTTACCCATGATTTTGAGAAAAATGGAACCCCTCTATATAAAAAAAAGAGAAAAGAAAAGAAAAAGAATGAAAAAGAAATTTGTGGAAGAAAGTACAAAAGAACCTCTCGGACAGCCACTTGCCACATGAAGAACAGCCTCCACCTTAGCCCACTCAGCAGCGAAAGTACGATTGATTCCGTCGATCGAACGCACTCGACTGAGATTGTTGGAAAAGAGAGCTTCTCCACCATTCCGGCCTATTATTGATAGGGATTTGAATAAGAATTGTAGTAGGGTATGGGGTGCTAAAGAGACATTACTGACTTGAAACTCTGACCTAGGCTGTGAAAAGTTTTGGTGTGGGAGAAGGACTAGGGTTCACTCTCTCAAGATGAATCTCATGTCAACCCACTCCCACCGATCGTCAATTAAGTAGTCTTAGTTTTACGACTTGTCTCTCGAGCAAGCCGAAAACACAAAGGTGAAATCGTATTTGCAACTACAATTTCATTAAGTTCCACCACAACTACTAAATGAAATCACATCTAAACAACAAATAAATCATCAACAAGCAAGACACAACGGATAATCTAATCCATATTCACAAAATCACACCCGAAGAATTGGGGTTTCAGCTAGACATGTAAAAGAGATAAAAATTTATACCAATATGAGTTTGCATTCAAATGGGTATGAAGATTTAAGTCTTAAAACAGGGCAAGAGGGAAGAATCCCCAAGACCCGAGGCTAATTTCTTGGAGTTGAAACCCTTTGAACCTTGAAGATCTTCAAAACCCTCTCCAAACATAGAACTCAACATTCTATGTTAAAAACTCTATATAAAAAATTTGATATTAAGCTACAACTCTCAACGAGTATTTATAGTTTTCAAAAATCTGTGCTGCAGCGGATCATTCGGCGTCGTTAGTCGAGATCACAGATCAACTCGGCAATACGCCCTTTGGTAGGTTTCATCATCGTATTTCTCTATCCTTCAGCATCGTCATGTTTTTTATCATTAGGCGACATAGGACTTCTTTGCGGAATTCCTCGGCAACATGCCGACTGCTCTTTTTCACCGCCGATTTGATCCCTTCTTTCAAGGCTCAGCACACTGGAACATAAGGCGAGGATAAGAATTTTTGGCGACTCGCCGAAGGGGTTCGGCGATTCTCATATCTTCATTTCTTCATTCTTGCAGCTGCTTTTATCCTATTTTGCTAAGTAGTGTCCATGCTTTCCGTCAAACTCTAAGTACCTGAAACTTAATGGTTTTCATCAGATATTGAGACAAAATATGCATTTGAGGACACTAATTCTATCAAAACATAGCCTTAAATGAGTCCAATTTTTAGACTCATTATTCATCAATCTTAGGTCACATCTAAGCCCTCAGTTCCCTCTTTCATGGCATAACACTAACTATATTAATTTCTCCATAGAATCTTAGGTTAATCAAGAATACATGTATAATCATACTAAAATCATGTAATTACACCATGACCAATTATTATCTACTCAATTGGACCAACATATAACAATACCACACTTTAAGATCCAAATTGAAAAAATTAGAGATTTCATGGGTTCTTGGGGGGATTCATCATAAACAATCAATAATTCATCAATTCAATCATAATCCATCATAAATCAACCATTAAAATGGTTTTGGAAAGAACCCACAAGATTGAAGTCAAACTCTCACTTTTGTGGAAATTACTAGTTTTTTTGAAATTGAACTTTGGAGGGGCTCTATGGGTGAAGGCTACCCATAGATGAAAAGATACCATATATTATTGAATAATCTACACAAAATTGAGTGGAAAATACACCCCCTTCAACCCTAGACTTCACCTTCTTCTTCTTCTTCTATGGAGTTTTAGAAAGAGAAATATGTTCTAGAAGAACATTGGGATATTTTGGGGTTTTAGAATTAATGACTTAGTTGGGGTGGTTTATGCCTTAAAATAGTTTATATAGGTGTATAAAGTCCATATAAAATGACCCCCACATAAAACTAACTAAAAAGGAATTTCCTAATTTAACCTCCACTAGGCAGCCATAGTGAAAGGCACCACGACAGTGCTCACAGGCCATGGTCAAGACCACGGGCCGTGGTCCTGCCGGTGATCCTTAGGAAGTGGCTTGGCTAGTGTGTCTTGGCCTCCACAAGGCTAAGGCATGACCACGAACCTTCACACGATGTGTGGTCAAGACCACTGGCCGTGAAGTGGCTCATGGTCCATGGTCCAGTGGCTTGGATACAATGACTAGCCTCCCAAAATGCAAAGTCACCTTCACGAGGCTTCCTACGAACCGTGGTCAAGACCACTGGTCGTGGTGATGGCCATAAACTTGGGGCAATGCTTTTCCAAGGTTGGGGCAGCCTTCGCCTTAAGCTTAAGCTTTGCCCCTTTTGCCTTGGCAATATCCCTTGTAACCCTCCATTAAACTCTAGATGGTCTACTAAACTATGGGGTGTAACACGTACATTGACTTTCAATCCCTAAACTCCTCATTCTAAGAACAGGAAGTCTTACTTACGACTCTAACCCTCATATCAAACTCTAGAACCCTAACACAAGGCTCTAGTTTAACCTACTAAATTCCGGGGTGTTACATTATCTCCCCCTTGGAAACATTCGTCCTCGAATGACATTTCTAAACACTTTTTAAAGGAAACGACTCTAGACTTAGCAGTCCATCATTCATGCAACACATTTAAAATAATGTACAATTCAAAATGAGGAAACATCAACTCCATCTCAACATGATCAATGCAATAAAAGGGAGTAGGAACTACATCTAACAACCCATTATGCATGAAAACTTCAACTTTTGTCAAATTCATTGGAGGTACTACCTTTTCTAACTCAAAGCATGCTCAACACATTATCATGAAGCCAATTTGGCAATTACTCTTCAAAAGCATATTAAGGCATGTTCATCAACTCGTCTCATGAAGTCTATAGGCCATTCATACTAAATGCACAACAACATGAGAAACTCATAAATCATGAAAAAAACTCATTTTCTTACAAATCATGAACTTCTCAAGGACGTGCATAACATAAGGAGATCATGGAAATTTCTAAACCGCACATTACTCCCAAAACATACAACAAGCCCAAAAAGGAAATCTTGGTCTCAAGCAAGAATAGGAATAGAAGAAGGAGATGAGGATATCAGGAATCTCAATCAATCTTTCTATCTAAGAATACCATCTCCACCCTTGGGAGTAATCCCCCTACTAAGACCTCAAATACTACTCCTTTCAAACAATCCCATATCATCACCAAAACTCATAATAACCTTACCGGGTTCTAAAACCAATATAGGTCTACCAACCGTGCATCAAAACCCTACCAAAGCTAACATCAAAGCCTAACATGTCAAGTTATACCAAGTCAACAAGAGTAACTCTATGGGACAAGGAAATGGGACATTTTCTATAAACCCTGTTAGCCACCACAGAATCACCAACCCGGATAGGAACCGAAAAAGGTTCTAATAACTCTTTCTGGGGAACATCAAACCTCATTGCCACACAAGGCGTCACAAAATAAAAGGTAGTTCCGGGATCGAACAAAGCATACACATTACTAAGAAAAACTTTTAACGTACCGGTACCTTCTTCCGGAGAGCCTTCTGAGTTACTTCTAGACCGGAGTGCATAAAACTTACCTTGCCTTTGAGTACTAGTACCTGAACCACTTGGAGGAGCTTGCTTACTCTCCCTTCCTCTAGCTCTAAGCACCGAGAAATCTCTCATTATGTGACATATATTACCACAACCATAGCAGTCCTTCATGTCGGCTAGACACTTACCATCACGCCTTTTTCCACAGCTAGCACAAGCAAGCTTAATCACATAAGTTCCAATACCAGTCACTCCTTGAGACTTAAGGGTAGACACGCTCTTTTGGTTAAACTTTGGGGGAAACTTAGAAGAGCTTTGTCCATAAAACCTTTCTTGAAAGGAATTATCATCATCAAACCTATACCTCTTTTTTCCTCTAGACCTCTCTTCAAGTTTCTCCTTTCAAACCGTTGAGCATGAAGCACAAGAAAATCAATATGCATAATATTATCCAACATAGCCACATGACATTGTTTTGCTATCAAGTCGGACACACCCGACAAAAACGTAATCATCTTCATCCTAGGGTCGGCCACTATGGATGGAGCATATTTTGACAACCTAGTGAACGCCCGACCATACTCCTAAACACTCATCCTACCTTGGCGAAGGTTAATAAACTCAAGTATATTAGCCTCTCTCATCTCTAAAGGACAAAACCTATCAAGAAACCCATTCTTAAATATTTCCCATTCCATGGGACCCGTTTCTACCATACATGCTTCTTTCCATTGGTTAAACCAAAGTAGAGCAACATCCTTCAATTGACAAGCGGCTAATTGCGCCTTTTCTACCATAGTCACTCCCATAAAACTCAGCACCTTAGAGATATCATATATGTACTCTTGAGGATCTTCCTCCATCTTTGACCCATAGAATTCCAGAGTTTCTATCCCGGCTTGAGTCAACAATTGAAAACCATGCCTAATCTTCTCATTAGACATTAAGTCATTCGGAACTTGATGAGCTTGAGGAGGAACTCATTGATCAACATTGTCTCTTTCAAATCCTCTGGTAAAACCTCATTGAGTAGTCATGTCTTGTAGACCACCGAATAAGGATTACAAAAAAGACCCTATAAAGTTAAACACGATCGCACGACTTAAGAGTAATGAAGAAGTGGAATTTATAAGCATCTTGCAGCCTTTCATTCATAAATGTGGCACGCTTCACACTCATGAACAAGAATCTACTCGACATGGCTTATGAGACATCATCGTAGAATCATTCTAACCCTTGTTCTCTGATTACCAAGTTTGTCACGACCCAGGGGTACACCCTAGATGTAACACGGTGTACTCGATCCCCGAAGGGGGTCTTATACAAGCCCTTAGCATATCATAACATAAGATTAAAGAATTGATGCGGAATTTAAAACTTTATCCATAAAATTGAAATCTTTTATAAAAGCAAAGCGGAAGTCTAACTTGTCTCAATTATCCATCTAATACTATCCTTGAATCAAATGGGGACAGAACCATTACATTATAGTCCGAAATGAAATAACTAGAAAAGAAACTCAAATGACTCGTACGTCCTCGAATCTTGAGGACTCAACATACGCTAGGAGAATGACCAATTCCAAGCTCTAACCAATACAAGATCTCCTTAAGAACCGGACCCTACATTTGTAGGAAAATGTAGGAAATATGGGTTGGTATAAAAATGCACTAAGTGTGATATCCATGTATAAAAACATTTAAAACATGCTAAAAGGGACATTTTAGTTGAAACCATGCTATATGCCAATTTTGAACATCTCTTTAAAATAGTTGGAGAACGTAACTCATAAGACAACTCATGTATAGTTCATCATAGCATAAAGGATATCAATATAATCACAAGCATAGACTCCAACATAGACATAATACAAACATCAATCATCATAAGACATTGTTCACATATATAGTTAAATACTAAGATCATCATCATCATTATAGAACCATTACATAAGTAACCCTAAGTTATACTTGTGCAATGCATAGATAAGATCCCATAATCCCATCTACACTAAGTACCACTTTTAGGCCAACATGCTCATGCTTGTCATGCTTTGATCTCATCCATAGTTAATACTCATAGAAAAGGAAAAATTCATGTTCAATAACTCATATCAAGGAAAGCCATTCATCGAAACAATCCATATAAAGCATACATTAATTCATAAATCATCATAGTATACAAGAAATACACCACGACCACTCTAAAAGCCTTCTTGTGCAATACATTAATGAAGTCGCATACCACCACTCACACTAACCAGAACCTCCTGAGGAACCATAACACATAACTCATGTTCTTGTTCATGGAGGTAAATAGCCTTAACCGACATAAACCATGTGAGCTACATGGAATCCGGTGTACTGCCCCACACCGAAAAGAGGTGTCCTACTTGCCTAAGGTAGAACTGAAGTTAATTAGCATAGGTGGATTCACTAGCTAAAGACCTATGTGGGAACATAGTTACGGGATAGGAAGATTGCTTCTACAAACCTGGAGTTCTGGTGTAGAAGGTTTCCATCTCATAAGATAACTATTTTGGGAACCTGAAATGCTGGCCTAAAACAAACCCATCGGGAAGAGGGACAACTACTGTAAAATCTTCCCTCTCATATTCATATCCCCTCGATGCTACGCATAATTCCCATTAAGTTCATTTTAAATCTTGACTTAAGTTCATGTTTATGGAATAATGTTGTAACACTCAATCCAATGCAATATCATGGTATAGCTCATAGATTCAAGGGGTGAGAATAGCCTTTCAACCTTAGAATCATTATTTTTTATGGAAACCTTTCACATCATGTTCATGTGTTTTCATGAGAATAGCCTTTCAATCAAAACAACCAGATTATCATAGTCATAGTCATTTCATACATAGTCTTGTGTAATGGAGCATATGAGAATAGCCTTTCAACAACACCTTAGTTACATCATAGTCATGTTCATGCATCAATTGTGTGTGTGAGGGATGTCCTTTTAATGACACAACCACAATATTATCATCATAGACACTTCACTCTCAAAGTGTTCATAAAGCATGTACATAATATCACAATCATGCATAATTCTCATATCTTGCATTCAAGGATCAGAGGTCACATTAAATGTACACTTCTAGAAATCATCGTATTAGACATAGATATAATCATAATTCAAGTAGTTCAATTACTACATGCACAATCTCATGTACTCATAATATAGGTCATGTGGCTAAAGTCCTTCCATAATAATGTCATATACAATTCAACATACACAGTAGCTTCCCTCTTAAAGCCTTAACATTCCTAGGTCATTCATATAATACTTTACCCTTAAAGCCCTAGAAATCATTTTCATACTACAAGCCTTACTATCAAGCAATACCTCACATGGTCATCATGTATACCTAGTTTTCAGGGTAATCCAACCCATGCTTCATTCTTAACCAATTATAACCATATAGTAACATGTAAACTCAATCTCAATACTACTCAACCACGATCCATCATATAAGCCCTAATCTAATCAATTTATTTCTACAAGATTTACTTTTAAGAAATTCATATCTAGATGCTTTAATCTAAGGCAATTCATAAAGGAGTTCACCAATCTTAGAAGGTCACATCTAAGCCCTCAATTACCTCTTTCATGGCATAACACTAACTATATCAATTTCACCCTAGAAACTTAGTTTAATCAAGACTACATGTATAATCATACTAAAATCATGTAATTACACCATGAACAATTATTATCTATTCAATTGGACCAACATATAACAATACCACACTTTAGGATCCAAATTAGGAAAATTAGGGATTTCATGGGTTCTTGTGGGAATTCATCATAAAACAACAATAATTCATCAATTCAATCAAAATCCCTCATAAATCAACAATTAAAAACGTTTTTGGAAAGAACCCACAAGATTGAAGTCAAACTCTCACTTTTGGGGAAATCACTAGTTTTTTTAAAAATAGAACTTTGGAGGGGCTCTATAGGTGAAGGATACCTATAGATGAAAAGGTACCATACCTTATTGAAGAATATCCACTAAATTGAGTGGAAAATACAGCCCCTTCAACCCTAGACTTCACCTCATTCTTCTTCTTCTATGGAGTTTTAGAGAGAGAAATATTGTGTAGAAAAACTTTGGGATCTTTTGGGGTTTTGGAATTAATGACTTAGTTGGAGTGGTTTATGACTTAAAATAGTTTATGTAGTTGTATAAAGTCTATAGAAAATGATCCCCCACTTAAAACTAACTAAAAAGGAATTTCCTAATTTAACCTCCAGTAGGCAGCCATGGTGCCAGGCACCACAACAAGGCTCACGAGCTGTGGTCAAGACCACAGGCCGTGGTCCTGCCCGTGGTCCTTAGTAAGTGTCTTGGCTAGCATGTCTTGGCCTCCACAATGCTAAGGCATGACCACGAGCCTTCCCACGAACCGTGGTCAAGACCATCGGCAGTGAAGTGGCTCTCATGGTCTAGTGGCTTGGACACAAGGACAAGCCTCCCACAATACTACGACACCTTCACGAAGCCTCCCACGAACCGTGGTCAAGACCACTGGTCATGGTGATGGCCGTGAACTATGGGCAGTGCTTTTTCCAAGGTTGGGGCATCCTTGGCCTTTGGCTTAGGCTTTTCCCCTTTTGCCTTGGCACTTGCCCGTGTTACCCTCCATTAAACTCTAGATGGTCTACTAAATTACGGGGTGTAACACGTACCTTCACGTTCAACCCCTAAACTCCTCATTCTAAGTACGGGAAGTGTTACTTACGACTCTAACCCTCATATGAAACTCTAGAACCCTAACACAAGGCTCTAGTTTATCCTACTAAATTCCGGGGTGTCACAAAATGACACTTGTGTAGAAGCAACCATTCAAACTAAACAAAATTACATTGCTATTTATTCCCTCAAATCCCCCATTTAGTGCAAACCTTTTAATCTAGACTCAACAAGATAACTCATGCGGATCAAGATATGACAAATATCGACCAATAGACACCACAACATACACTTTTCACAATCGCCAGGGTTCCAACTTTCCGACAATGTAACTAGGGCCCTCACTTCAAACGAAATCCTTTCCACACAATAGATATGAATTTTGAGTTTTAGGATTCATTCAACACTCACGCTCAGAAGTGACTTCAAGTATAGTTAGTGCTCAATACCATAAGTTTGCCCTTATTTTCAATGCATAGACTCTCCAAACTACTTGCTAGGACAACTATAGGACTTTGTTAGCTTGTAACGTAGGCTCAGGTCAGGTAGGATATATTTGGGTACTTTTTAGTGACTTTTTGTCCTCCTGGACATTACATTGGCTTTTTACCTCTTTTCTCAACCTATTTTTGACATCCTTTCATTTTACTTTCTTTCCCTTGACTCTTTTTAACACAGATGCGACTTTTCACTTTATGGCTCTTATTTTTTACATTCTTGTTTTTATTTCACTTTATTTTTCTTTATTTCTTTCGGTACTTTTATTTATCATCTTTTTGCTTCTTTTGCACAAAGTCACATCTTCTTCTATCTTTTCTTTTTCTCTCTTCAACACAAAACTCTTTTCATACCCTTTTTTCTTTCAGTTTCCTCTTTCAAAGCCACCCTCAACTTATGTATTTTGCATTAGTTGAGGTGCACAATATCCGATGTTGGACCAAGGCCAAGATCAAGGTAACTTTTTGCATTAGCCACCCTCAACTTAGGCTTTAGGCCTAAGTCCAGGTGCACATGTCCAAGGAGCTACCGGGGCGAAAACAATTATTTTAGGGAAGGTGAGTTAGGTGAATTGAAAGAAGTGGTCTCTCTTAGGTGCAAACATTTGGATCAAAGGGAACATTTATTTCATTTGGTTGGATCATTTTAGGCTTTAGTGGACTAATTTGAACAAAGGGCCTATGATCACTTCCCAACTTCTAGCCTGGATTTTCTTAGCAGGACCAATGGGGAAAGTTCTAGATTGGCACATACTGTCTGAACATTGAACTTTTCTCACACAATCCTGGCACATTATTTCATTATCAGAATGTTAGATTACCCAGTTATAATTTAACCTTAAGTCATGAGGTAAAATTGGTTCTTTCTCTTGTCATATTAAGATCCAACATATTCAACTCATCAATACTATAGATCTAGCACATTTCATAAGTTTTGGATGGGTATCAATTTCATGCTCATTATGCCATCATGTTTTTTATTCTACAACTTACTTCTACACATACAATCCTAAACATGTCGGTTCAACATAAAAGTAAACAGTCCTTTAGGGGAAAAGAACACAGGCGAGAAAATCCCAAAGGAGGATTCTGAGTTGGGTTACTCAGACTTCACCCTAACACTACAATCCATTTACCCCACCCCCAAAAAAATTAGGTGGAATTGCCCTCAATGCACAGAAAAAAAATATAAAGCATAGGATGAAGGTGAAGCAAACCTGTGGCGCAAATGCACCGAAGACTTCTCAAAAAATGGGTGGGTCCGATTTCCCAAAGCCCGCTGGATCAACACTCGAAACGCCATTAGTAGCGCTCCCATCTACTATCCCAGCACTCTCAGTAGGGCTTATATCAATTCTCACAGCACCCTCAGTAGTGCTCACACCTCTGGATGAGCCAACACCTATCTCCCTGGCCCGCTGCTGTCTCATCTCCTCGTCTAGTAACGACGCCCTCGTGGCCTCCTCAAACTGTTGGCGCTCTTTCTTCTTTAATCTTTGGGCCTCAACATCATCAGAAGTACGACCGGAGCTGTAACGACCCGAGAGCACCCCCTAGTCGTTACCAGCGTATTCGACCTCGAAGAGGTCTTATACAAGCCCTTAGCATTCGTCATAGCATGTATCATAGAATAAAAATTGCGGAAAATTTAAAACTTTTACTTTTAAAGTTCAACTACACTTCATATATCAAAAATAGATTCTAACTTCGTCACAATGCACCATCTAGACATAGAAGTATCGAAAATGGGACTTAGCCCTTACATCAATAAGAAGTCTAGAAATAGGAAA
>NW_006239065.1:654252-656250 GCF_000226075.1 Solanum tuberosum
ATTAAGCAACCTACTTCATGCATACATTCATAAGATCATATTTCATCATAACTTACCATATTCATAATGATCATACATAACATAGCTTCAGCATACATAAGTCATAATCATCATAGTCATAAGAGAACACTACTACAACCATCCATTAGGATCCCACAAGTGCAATGTGTAAGAGAAGTCATATACCCTCCCTTACACTATGTAGAAACCCTTAAGAAATCCCTAGTAAGAGTTCACACCTTTCATACCTTCATTTACTTTTACATTAGGGAAATATTGCAATAACCGATATAGACCATGAGAGATACATGGAATCCGATGTTCTACTCCCACACCGAAAAAAGAGGTTTAACACTTGCCTAAGGTGTAACCATTCGTACATAGCTATCTAGGTGGATCCACTAAGCTAGTGTCCTATGTTTGCACATAGTTAAGGGTCAAGGAGATTGTTTCTAGAAACTCTAATTTGCTAAACGTGGGGGTTTCCATCTCATGGGACAACACATACTGTATGTAATCCGGACTTTCTAAACGTGAGGAAACCCATGTGGGGAGCCGAACTTACTAAACTTGAGACCCCCATCTCATTTACATGCTCTTTCGGTGCTAAGCATCTGATTCCCTTTTCTAATCATCTTAGTCATCACATAGGTTCACATTAGCCTTTACTAGACTCTTATGTAGACATTTTATCATAATAGCTCATATGTGTTCATAAGTGAGTAACAATCCTTTCACTTTAAAGACACTTAGCAAGTGAGTAAACCTTTAACTTTACATTATACTATAATCATGAGAACTACATTTCAATCATATACAATCATACCATAATATACATACATACTCCATAGCTAATTGAACTGTAGAGGGTTAAGGATGAGGAGACTAGGTTATCATCACCACAATAACACATTAGGTATAGCATCATTACAATCTAAGTAATTCACCTTTCATACTTGAGTTCAAAGGTGAACTAACATTCATACCTTCTTGCCCTTCGTGGGACATCCATACTTCAATTACCAAGCAATTCATAACCAATACATAATACAAGGTAATTCATGAAGTAATAACATAATCAACATTAATATAAGCAATTGACATATTCCCTTCTTAGCCTTATAGGCTTCATTCAAAGACTCAACCCTAATTTCATAGAAATTATACATAACCTAGGGTAGAATCATCATACAAACATGAATTACATAACATAACATAACATTCAATTCATAGCCTTCATTCAATATCCAACACAAACTAGGGTTAGAATTTGGAAGAGAAGGAGAAACATGGTTCTCATGAGGAATTCTTCAAGAAACAACCAATTCAACATAAATTCATCCATAATTGTTCATATAACATCAATAAAAGTCAGTTTATAACATCAATTTCACTTTTGAAAGAAGACCCACGTTTTTGGATTGAAACCTAGAAATTGGAGATTTTGAAATTTATCTTGAAGGAGCCTCTTGGGGAAAGGAATCCTAAGAGTGATAAGCAACCATACCTTAATGACGAATTAACCACGAAAATCCGAGTTGAAACCTTGGAGAGTTAGTCTTCTTCTTGAAGCTCCAATCTTCTTCAATGGAGTTCTTGGGAAGAAAGAGAGAGTAGAGAGAAGGAGGAACTTTAGGTCTAGATCTTTGAGGTTTTGTGTTTGAGTGACAAAAGTGAGGAAAATTGACTTAAAAATCATTATATACACGTCCCCTAAAGTACCCTAAAGACCCCTCATTTAAATGGACTCTTTAATAAAGTAAAATAGATTTCTGAATTTCTGCATTTTCGTCGCGAAACAAGTCCGCGACGCGGAGCTGTTTCCCGAAGATATTTGGAATTAAATTTTGAGACAGTAGATTTCGCGATGCGACCGCGTCGCGAACAAACTTTTTTCTCCTTGGGGGAGCAAGTCCACGACGCGCCCTTGTTCCCTCCAAGAGCAATTTGCAAGCTGCCTTGGCAGCTTGCTTGGCCAAGGTTGGGGTCCTCCTCGGG
>NW_006239065.1:656595-661476 GCF_000226075.1 Solanum tuberosum
TTCGGGGTGTTACAATATCCCCCCCTTTAGGAACATTCGTCCCCGAATGTCACTTGGACTTCTTTCTAGGGAGATAATGACTCAAACTAGCAGCACAACAACCAGTCACATCAACAACATCATATCATCATATCATATAGGGATTTAATCCACAACATCACTATGCTCAAACTTTTTACTTCAGATAAGTATAGGAGGAACTACCTTCTCCATATTCAATGAGCATCAACATATATGTTAAGCAATCAACAAGACATTTCTTTAACAAGACAACATCAAGCATGCTCATTACAACTTCTCATGAAGACAACATCAGACAACATCTATCGGTATAATTTTCAATCATGAGAAACAAAATTCATGGAAGCTCAAAATACAACTTTAAGCATGAATTTTCACAAAAATATGCACGTACAAGGAAATCATGTCATAATCATCAACAAACATGATTTTTAATTTATACCTAATTAAGAGAGACTACTAACCTCAACTTTGGCTAGGAGTAGGAGGAAAAAGATGACGGTAGCGGGACTTCATGTCGGCCTCGACCTCCAATGTTGCACCCTCAACTAGGTGGTTTCTCCATAGGACTTTTAAGGAGGAAACCTCTTTATTCCTCAACTTCTTAACTTGACGATCTAGGATTTCGACCGGAACCTCTTCATAAGAAAGGTTCTCATTCACCCCTAAACCTTCTAGAGGGAGAATGGACACCGAGTCACCTATACACTTCTTTAACATAGAAATATGGACACCGGGTGAACCGAGCCCAATTCGATGGGTAATTTCAACTCATAAGCGACCTTTCTGACACGCTTCAAGATCTCATAAGGCCCAATATACCGGGGGCTAAGTTTCCCCTTCTTACCAAACCTTATCACTTCTTTCATGGGTGAGAATTTTAAGTAGACCCAATCACTTACTTCAAATTCAAGATCTCTCCCTCTATTATCAGCATAAGACTTTTGCCGACTATGAGCCGTTTTCAACCTATCCCTTATAGGTCAAACTTTTTCCGTAGCCTCATAGACTACCTCGGGACCAAGAAGAGAAAATTCACCTACTTCAAACCACCCAACCGGAGATCGACACCTTCTACCATAAAGTGCTTCAAAGGGTGCCATAGCAATACTCTAGTGGTAACTATTGTTGTAAGAAAATTCTATTAAAGGTAGGTGGTCATCCCAATTACCTTTGAAGTCAATGACACACGCTCGCAACGTTTCCTCTAGGATTTGGATGGTGCGTTCCTCTTGACCATCCGTTTGAGGGTGAAATGCGGTACTATGTTTCACTTGAGTACCAAGCCCACTTTGGAAAGACCTCCAAAAATGGGAAGTAAATTGGGCACCTCTATCCGAAATAATCGACAACGGGGACCCCATGCAATTTCACAATCTCCTTAATGTAAAACTTAGCATAATCTTCCGCCGAATAAGAAACTTTGATGGGAAGGAAATGGGCTGATTTAGTGAATCTATCCACAATGACCCAAATGGTATCATGTTGCCTACGGGTTCGAGGCAAACCTACCACGAAGTCCATATTGATCTTTTCCCACTTCCAAGTGGGGGTATCAATATATTGAGTTAGACCTCCCGGTCCCTGGTGCTCGGCTTTGACTTGTTGGCAATTTAAGCACCTAGCCACAAAATCTGCTGTCTCTTTTCATTCCGTTCCACCAATAAATCTCACGTAAGTCGAGATACATTTTGGTGGCTCCCGGATGGATGGAGTATTGGGACCCATGGGCCTCCTCTGAGATTGTCTCTCTTAGGCCATCCACATCTGGCACACATAATATTCCTTGGTGCCTAAGCACCCTATCTTCTCTTTGAGAGAAAGTTTCTATTGCTTTGTTGAGAACCGACTCTTTTAGTTCCATCAAAATAGGGTCAAGATGTTGCTTAGACTTCACGTCAACAACAACTGATGACTCAGAATTATGACGGACCATGGCACCTCCTTTTGGGGAATCTTCAAGTCGGACACCCAACCGGGATAGCCTATGTACATCAAGGGCAAACTCTCTTTTCTCTTCTTCCACATGTGAAAACCACTTACCCATAGATATACGACTCAAAGAATCCACAACCACATTTGCTTTTCCGGGGTGGTAAAGGACACTCATATCATAATCTTTAAAGAGTTCCAACAACCTCCTTTGTCGGAGATTCAATTCTTTTTGGCTAAAAACATATTGAAGACTCTTGTGGTCGGTAAACACATCCACATGTACCCCATAGAGATAGTGTCTCCAAATATTTAAAGCAAAGACTACGGCCGTTAGCTCAAGGTCATGAGTTGGATAATTTTTCTCATGCACCTTGAGTTGTCTCGAGGCATAAGCTATGACCTTACCATGCTGCATGAGGACACAACCTAAACCCACTCCGGAAGCGTCACAATATACTACAATCCCTTCAGTGCCCTCCGGTAAGGTCAAAACCGGAGCTGAGGTTAGCTTGTCTTTCAATAATTGGAAGCTGTTTTCACAAGATTCCGACCATTCGAAGTTGGACATCTTTTGAGTTAAGGCCGTTAATAGAGATGAAATAGATGAAAATCTCTCAACAAACCTCCGGTAGTAACCGGCCAAACCCCAAAAGATTCAGATGTCAAAAGGATTCAAGGGTCTAGGCCAACTTTTGACCGCATCGGTTTTCTTTGGATCAACTTCTGTACCTTTACTAGAAATAATGTGACCAAGGAAATCAACCGATCTTAGCCAAAATTCGCACTTGCTAAACTTAGCATAGAGTTGGTAATCTTTGAGGGCTTGCAATACTATCCTCAAATGATTGATATGATCATCCTCACTTTTAGAGTATATCAAATTGTCATCAATAAAGACAATAACAAATGAGTCTAGAAAATTTCTAAACACACTATTCATAAGATCCATGAAAGCTCCCGGGGCATTTGTAAGACCAAAGGACATCACTTAGAACTCAAAATGACTATATCTTGTTCGAAAGGCTGTTTTCGGAACATCAACACCTCTCACCCTAAGTTGGTGATAACCCGACCTCAAATAAATTTTTGAAAGGTAACTCACTCCTTGGAGTTGATCAAATAAGTCATCAATCCTAGGGAGTGAATACTTGTTCTTAACGGTCACCTTATTTAACTGTCGGTAATCAATACACATACGAAGAGATCCATCCTGCTTCTTCACAAATAACACCGGTGCACCCCAAAGAGATATACTAGGTTGGGTGAAACCCTTATCCAACATTTTTTTGAGTGGAGCTTTTAATTCCTTCAACTCCGCCGAGGCCATCTGGTAAGGAGGGATTGAAATGGGTTGCGTATCCGGCAATAAATCTATGCCAAAATCTATTTCCCGTTCGGGAGGAATCCCGGGTAAGTCATCGGGAAAGACTTCCGGAAAATCATTCACTACGGGGACCGACTCCAAAGGAGGAATCTCGGACTCAATATCCTTGACCCTCACAATATGATAGAGACAACCCTTAGAAATCAAGTAACAATCTTTTAGACATGAAATGATCCTTCCCCTAGGATCGGAATTTCCTCCCTTCCATTCAAAAATGGGTTCATTAGGAAATTGAAACTTCACAATTCGGGTCCTACAATCTATGGACGCAAAACAAGCATGAAGCCAATCCATCCCCAATATAACATCAAAATCTAACATATCAAGTTCCACCAAATCAACCAAAGTGACTCTATTGGGAAATGATATGGGACAACCCCTATAAACTCTTTTAGCAAGTATGGAATCACCCACCGGGGTAGAAACCAAAAAGGGTTCATCTAAGACATCGGGAAGCATATCAAACTTTATAGCCACTAAAGGGGTTACAAAAGACAAAGTGGCACCGGGATCCAACAATGCATAAACATTAATTGAAAATACGTGTAACATACCGGTCACAACAACCGGAGAACTCTCTTGATCACCTCGGGATTGGAGAGCATAGAAGCGATTCTTCTTAGGAGCATCGGGATTTGGGCCACTAGCTTGTGCTTAAGCATTTTTCCTTCCTTGAGCCTTTAGCATAGGGCAGTCCCTCCTCATGTGGCCGCTCTTACCACAACCTCCCAATATAACATTAAAGTCTATCATATCAAGTTCCAACAAATCAACCAAAATGAATCTATTAGGCAATGATATGGGACAACCCCTATAGATTCTTTTAGCAACTATGGAATAACCCACCGGGGTAGAAACCGAGAAGGGTTTATCTAAGACATCGGGAAGCATATCAAGCTTTATAGCCACTAAAGGGGTTACAAAAGAAAAATTGGCACCGGGATCCAACAATGCATACACATTTATTGAAAATACTTGCAACATACCGGTCCCAACATCCGGAGATCTCTCTTGATCACCTCGGGATTGGAGAGCATAGAAGCGATTCTTCTTAGGAGCATCGGGATTTGGGCCACTTGCTTGTGCTTGAGCATTTACCCTTCCTTGAGCCTTTAGCATAGGGCAGTCCCTCCTCATGTGGCCGCTCTTACCACAACCATAGCAATTACCCGTGCCAACTAGGCACTTGCCTTCATGTTTTCCACCACACTTTGTACAAATAGGCTTCTCAACATAAGGACTACCACATCTTGTTTCTTGAGGCTTGGGGGTAGATACTTTACCTTTGTTGACCCTTGGAGTGTTAGGAGGACCTTGGTTGGAAAACCTCTTTTTGAACTTTGGTTTATCTTGGATTTCAAACCTAACCTTAGAGGAATTTCCATCATCGGCCCTTGACCTCTTTAATTCTCTACCAACTCGCTTAAGATTTTGCTCGGCATGGACCATAAAGACGAGAAATATCCATGCTTGGGATTAGCAAAGCCGACTTATATTCATTCAACACAAGATCAGATACACCTATAACAAATTTGTTCATT
>NW_006239065.1:661730-662057 GCF_000226075.1 Solanum tuberosum
ACATCTTTGAGTTGATAGGCGGCTAACTCCGCCTTTTCTTGAGAAGACACACCCATATCCTCTAGAACCTTAAACACTTCATCAATGAACCCTTTTGGATCTTCTTCCATTTTGGAGCAACAGAAAGTAGGGGGATTCATCCTTGTGAAATCCCTTATCCTAGAAGCGGTAGTGCTAGCATTGGGGTTCACTTGCACCCTAGCATCCCTAGCAACTTGAGTGGCCAACACATGAGTCAAATTATGAATAGCCAACCTTATCACAACATTAGACATAACCCCTTCTTCAATAGGAACTTGAGGGTTTTGAGGAGCTTGAGGGGGAACC
>NW_006239065.1:666459-671711 GCF_000226075.1 Solanum tuberosum
GCCTTCAATCATTATCCAACACAAACTAGGGTTAGAATTAGGAAAAGATGGAGAAACATGGGTCTCATGAAACCAGCAATTCAACATAAATTCATCCATAATTGTTCATATAACATCAATCAAAGTCAGTTTATAACATCAATTTCACTTTAGAAAGAGGACCCACGTTTTTGGATTGAAACCTAGAAATTGGAGATTTTGAAAATTTATCTTGAAGGGGACTCTTGGGGAAAGGAATCCCAAGAGTGATAAGCAACCATACCTTATTGACAAATTAACCACGAAAATCCGAGTTGAAACCTTGGAGAGTTGGTCTTCTTCTTGAAGCTCCAATCTTCTTCAATGGAGTTCTTGAGAAGAAAGAAAGACTAGAGAGAAGGAGGAACTTTAGGTTTAGATCTTTGAGGTTTTGTGTTTGAGTGATAAAAGTGAGGTAAATTGACTTATAAATCATTATATACACGTCCCCTAAAGTACCCTAAATACCCCTCACTCAAATGGACTCTTTATTGAAGTAAAATTATATTTCTGAATTTCTGCATTTTTTAGCGAAACAAGTCCGCGACGCGGAGCTGTTCCCCGAAGATATTTAGAATTAAATTTCGAGACAGAAGAGTCCGCGATACGATCGCGTCGTGAACAAACTTTTTTATCCTTGGGGGAGCAAGTCCGCGACGCGCCCTTGTTTTCTCCAAGAGCAATTTGCAAGCTGCCTTGGCAGCTTGCTTGGCCAAGGTTGGGGTCCCTTATGGTGGTCCCGGGGCATCGTATTAGAATTCTTTACTGGATTACACCATCATACGACACTTCCAAACCTGCCCAAAACCTAAGGACACACTAGAACACATTCTTCTCTAGTTTTCGGACGTCTTGGTCCTTTCTTGACGTTTTGACTTTTACTCTTCCAAACCAAGTCAATTACATTAGTTTAGGTTTATAAACATCATTTTAACTATTTTTAAGTCATTATTCATAAGGTGAGGCTCTAATTTAAGTCATAGAAATTCCGGTGTGTTACAATATGCCCCCCTTAGAAACATTCGTCCCCGAATGTCACTTGGACTTCTTCCTAGGGAGACAATGACTCAAACTAGCAGCACAACAACCAGTCACATCAACAACATCATATCATCATATCATATAGAAATTTAATCCACAACATCACTATGCTCAAACTTTTACTTCACATAAGTATAGGAGGAACTACCTTCTCCAATTTCAATGAGGATCAACATATATATTAAGCAATCAACAAGACATTTGTTTAGCAAGACAACATCAAGCATGCTCATTACAACTCTCATAAAGACAACATCACACAACATCTATGGGTGAAATTTTCAATCAAGAGAAACAAAATTCATGAAAGCTCAAAATACAACTTTAAGCATAAATTTTCACAAAAATATGCACGTACAAGGAAATCGTGTCATAATCATCAATACACATGATTTTTAATTTATACCTAATTAAGAGAGACTACTAACTTCAACTTTGGCTAGGAGTAGGAGGAAAAAGATGAGGGTAGCGGGACTTCATGTCGGCCTCGGCCTCCAATGTTGCACACTCAACTAGGTGGTTTCTCCATAGGACTTTTACGGAGGCAACCTATTTATTCCTCAACTTCTTAACTTGACGATATAGGATTTCTACTGGAACCTCTTCATAAGAAAGATTCTCATTCACCCCTAAACCTTCTAGAGGGAGAATGGACACCGGGTAACCTATACACTTCTTTAACATAGGAATATGGAACACCGGGTGAACCAAGGCCAATTCGATAGGCAATTTCAACTCATAAGCGACCTTTTCGACACGCATCAAGATCTCATAAGGGCCAACATACCGGGGGGTAAGTTTCCCCTTCTTACCAAACCTCATCACCTCTTTCATGGGTGAGAATTTTAAGTAGACCTAATCACCTACTTCAAATTCAAGATCTCTGCTTCTATTATCAGCATAAGACTTTTGCCGACTATGAGCCATTTTCAACCTATCCCTTATAAGTCGAACTTTTACGTAGCCTCATAGACTACCTCGGGACCAAGAAGAGCAAATTCACCTACTTCAAACCACCCAACCGGAGATCGACACCTTCTACCATAAAGTGCTTCAAAGGGTGCCATAGCAATACTCGAGTGGTAGCTATTGTTGTAGGAAAATTCTATTAAAGGTAGGTGGTCATCCCAATTACCTTTGAAGTCAATGACACACGCTCTCAACATGTCCTCTAGGGTTTGGATGGTGCGTTCCGCTTGACCATCCGTTTGAGGATGAAATGCGGTACTAAGTTACACTTGAGTACCAAGCCCACTTTGGAAAGACCTCCCAAAAGGAGAAGTAAATTGGGCACCTCTATCCGAAATAATCGACAATGGGGACCCCATGCAATTTCACATTCTCCTTAATGTACAACTTAGCATAATCTTCTGCCGAAGAAGAAATTTTGATGGGAAGGAAATGGGCTGATTTAGTGAATCTATCCACAATGACCCAGATGGAATCATGTTGTCTACGGGTTCGAGGCAAACCTTTCACGAAGTCCATATTGATCTATTCCCACTTCCAAGTGGGGGTATCACTATGTTGAGTTAGACCTCCCGGTCCCTGGTGCTCGGCTTTGACTTGTTGGCAATTTGAGCACCAAGCCACAAAATCTTCTATGTCTCTTTTCATTCCGTTCCATCAATAAATCGCACGTAAGTCGCGATACATTTTGGTGACTCCCGGATGGATGGAGTATCGGGACCCATGGGCCTCCTCTAAGATTGTCTCTCTTAGGCCATCCGGATCCGGCACACATAATCTTCCTTGGTGCCTCAGCGCCCCATCTTCTTCTTGAGAGAAAGTTTCTATTGCTTTGTTGAGAACCGACTCTTTTAGTTCCATCAAAATATGGTCAAGATATTGCTTATACTTCACGTCAACAACAACTGATGACTCGGAATTATGGCGGACCATGACACCTCCTTTTGGGGAATCTTCAAGTCAGATACCCAACCGGGCTAGCCTATGTACATCACGGGCTAACTTCCTTTTCTCTTCTCCAACATGTGAAACACTACCCATAGATATACGACTCAAAGCATCCGCAACCACATTTGCTTTTCTGGGGTGGTAAAGGACACTCATATCATAATCTTTTAAGAGTTCCAACCACCTCCTTAGTCGGAGATTCAATTCTTTTTGGCTAAAAACATATTGACGACTCTTGTGGTCGGTAAACACATCCACATGTACCCCATAGAGATAGTGTCTCCAAATCTTTAAAGCAAAGACTACGGCCGCTAGCTCAAGGTCATGAGTTCGATAATTCTTCTCATGCACCTTGAGTTGTCTCGAGGCATAAGCTATAACCTTACCATGCTGCATGAGGACACAACCTAAACCCACTCGGGAAGCATCACAATAAACTACAAACCCTTCGGTGCCCTCCGGTAAGGTCAAAACCGGAGCCGAGGTTAGCTTATGTTTCAACAATTGGAAGCTCTTTTCACAATATTCCGACCATTAGAACTTGGACATCTTTTGAGTTAAGGCCATTAATAGAGATGCAATAGATGAAAATCCCTCAACAAACCTCCGGTAGTAACCTGCCAAACCCAAAAAGCTTCAGATGTCAGAAGGATTCAAGGGTCTAGGCCAACTTTTGACCGCATCGGTTTTCTTTGGATCAACTTCTATACCCTCACTAGAAATAATGTGACCAAGGAAAGCAACTGATCTTAGCCAAAACTTGCACTTGCTAAACTTAGCATAGAGTTGGTGATCTTTGAGAGCTTGCAATATTATCCTCAAATGATTGATATGATCATCCTCACTTTTAGAGTATATCAAGATGTCATCAATAAAGACAATAACAAATGAGTTTAGAAAATTTCTAAACACATGATTCATAAGCACCATGAAAGCCGCTGGGGCATTTGTAAGACCAAAGGACATCACAAAGAACTCAAAATGACTATATCTTGTTCGGAAGGTTGTTTTCGGAACATCAACACCTCTCACCCTATGTTGGTGATAACCCGACCTCAAATCAATTTTCTAAAAGTAACTCACTCCTTGGAGTTGATCAAATAAGTCATCAAACCAAGGGAGTGGATACTTGTTCTTAATGGTCATCTTATTTAACTGTCGGTAATCAATACACATACGAAGAGATCCATCCTTCTTCTTCACAATAACACTGGTGCACCCCAAGGAGATCTACTAGGTTGGATGAAACCCTTATCCAACAATTTTTTGAGTTGAGTTTTTAATTCCTTCAACTCCGCCGGGGCCATCCGGTAAGGAGGGATTGAAATGAGTTGCGTATCCGACAATAAATCTATGCCGAAATCTATTTCCCGTTCGGGAGGAATCCCGGGAAAGTCATCGGGAAAGACTTCCGGAAAATCCTTCACTACGGGGACCGACTCCAAAGGAGGAATCTCGGACTCAAGATCCTTGACCCTCGCAATATGATAGAGACAACCCTTAGAAATCAAATTACAAGCTTTTAGACATGAAATGATCCTTCCCCTAGGAACTGAATTTCCTCCCTTCCATTAAAAAATGGGTTCATTAGGAAATTGAAACTTCACAATTCAGGGCCTACAATCTATCGACGCAAAACAAGCATGAAGCCAATCCATCCCCAATATAACATTAAAGTCTAACATATCAAGTTCCACCAAATCAACCAAAGTGACTCTATTGGGCAATGATATGGGACAACCCCTATAGACTCTTTTAGCAACTATGGAATCAGCTACCGGGGTAGAAACCGAGAAGGGTTTATCTAAGACATCGAGAAGCATATCAAAGTTTATAGCCACTAAAGGGGTTACAAAAGACAAATTGGCACCGGGATCCAACAGTGCATACACATTTATTGAAAATACTTGCAACATACCGGTCACAACATCTGGAGAGCTCTCTTGATCACCTCGGGATGGGAGAGCATAGAAGCAATTATTTTTAGGAGCATCGGGATTTGGGCCACTTGCTTGTGCTTGAGCATTTACCCTTCCTTGAGCCTTTAGTATAGGGCAGTCCCTCCACATGTGACCGCTCTTACCACAACCATAACAATTACTCGTGCCAACTAGGCACTTGCCTTTATATTTTCGACCACACTTTGTACAAATAGGGTTCTCAACATAAGGACTACCACCTTTTGCTTATTGAGGCTTGGGGGTAGACACTTTACCTTTGTTGACCCTTGGAGTGTTAGGAGGACCTTGGTTGGAAAACCTCTTTTTGAACTTTGG
>NW_006239065.1:671828-673790 GCF_000226075.1 Solanum tuberosum
TCAATTTGCTAGGCATGGACCATAAGGCGAGAAATGTCCATGCTTAGGATTAGCATAGCCGACCTACATTCATTCAACCCGAAATGAGATACGCCCCTAACAAATTTGTTCATTGTAGCTCTAGAGTCCGACACCAAAGTTGGGGCATGCTTGGACAATTGAGTGAACTTGAGGCTATGCTACTTCACACTCACACTCCCTTGACGGAGGATGATGAATTCTAAAATTTTCCTCTCCATTAGTTCCAAGGGGAAAAACCTATCAAGAAAAGCCATGTTGAATGTAGTCCAACTAACCGGACCCTCTCTAATAGGTCTCCCTTCCTTCCAATGTTCATACCACACTTGTGCCACATCTTTGAGTTGATAAGCGGTGGCTAACTCCGCCTTTTCTTGAGAAGACACACCCATAGCCTCTAGAACCTTAAACACTTCATCAATGAACCCTTGTCGATCTTCTTCCACTTTGGAACCAAAGAGAGTAGGGGGATTCATCCTTGTGAAATCCCTTATCCTAGAAGCGGTAGTGATAGCATTGGGGTTCACTTGCACCCTAGCATCCCTAGTAACTTCAGTGGCCAACACTTGATTCAAATTAAGAATAGCCAACCTTATCTCAACATTAGACATAGCTCCTTCTTCTATAGGAACTTGAGAGTTTTGAGGAGCTTGAGGGGGAACCGCCTCATTCACATTCTCCTTACGGGCCCTCCTTGCATTGTTCCTTCTTGTATTCATTGCCTATAAGCACAAGAGAAGGATTAGAAGAAAAGGACTAGATAGAGTTAAGACTCTTAGGCACGACTATGTAATAACAAAATAGTGAAAGCTCCTAAGCATCTCGTAGCCTCTCATTCATAAGTGTGGCGCGCTTCACCCCCATGAACAAGACTCTACTCGAAGTGGTATCTTGTGACATGAATCCTACATTATTCTCAACCTTATGCTCTGATACCATGTTTGTAACGACCCGAGAGCACCCCTTAGTCGTTACCGGCGTATTCGACTCGAAGAAGTCTTATACAAGCCCTTAGCAATTCGTCATAGCATGTATCATAGAATAAAAATTGCGGAAAATTTAAACTTTACTTTGGAAGTTCAACTTCACTTCATATACGAAAAATAGAATCTAACTTCGTCACAATGCACCATCTAGACATAGAAGTATCGAAAATGGGACTTAGACCTTACATCAATAAGAAGTCTTGAAAATAGGAAGTACAACAATGTTTTTCAACATAAGCAACGAGCTAAATGTAGAAGCTAGATCATAGGGTCTTCTCCTCGGACTTGAGGACTCACCAACTTGGGGAAGCAACTCCAAGTGTCTTGAGAAGTAAACTTGAATCCTCAATGGCCCGAACCTAAATAATTGGAAAGAGGAAGAAAATATGGGTTAGTACAACACACGTACTAAGCATGGCTACTATGCATAAAAACCATTGAAACATGCATAAAAGGACATTTTATTCAAAACATGCTTTTTGCCAAGTAAATCCATTATGCACATATTTAAGTATCATAGTCCAAACCAACATAATATCATCCCAACATGTAGACAATCCAAGTAAAACTAGTGCAATGCAAAATAATAGATTACCATAACCTTATCAAATCCAAGTTTCACATTAAGCAACCTACTTCATGCATACATTCATAAGATCATCTTTCATCATAAACTACCATATTCCAAATGATTATACATAACATAGCTTCAACATACAAAAGTAATAATCATCATACTCATAAGAGAACACTATTACAACCATCTCTTAGGATCCCACAAGTGCAATGTGCAAGAGAAGTCCCATACCCTCCCTTAAACTATGTAGAAACCCTTAAGAAAGCCCTAGTAAGAGTTCACACCATTCATACCTTCATTTACTTTTACATTAGGGAAATATTGCAATAACCGACATAGACCATGAGAGCTACATGGAATCTGGTGTTCTACTCCCACACC
>NW_006239065.1:673962-674680 GCF_000226075.1 Solanum tuberosum
CATTTCCATCTCAGCAGACAACACATACTGTAGGTAATCCGGACTTGCTAAACGTAAGGAAACCCATATGGGGAGCCTGACTTACTAAACGTGAGACCCCCATCTCATTTACATGCCCTTTCGGTGCTAAGCATCTGATTCCCTTTTGTAATCATCTTTAGTCATCACATAAGTTCACATTAGCCTTTACTAGACTCTTATGTAGACATCTTATCATAATAGCTCATATGTGTTCATAAGTGAGTAACGATCCTTTCACTTTAGAGACATTTAGAAAGTGAGTAAACCTTCCACTTTACATTACACTATAATCATGAGAACTGCCTTTCAATCATATAGCAATCATACCATAATATACATACATACTTCATAACTAATTCAAGTGTAGAGGGTTTAAAGATAAGGAAACTAGGTCATCAACACCACAATAAAACATTAGGTATAGCATCATTACAATCTAAGTAATTCACCTTTCATACTTGAGTTCAAAGGAGAACCAACCATCATACCTTCTTGCCCTTCGTGGGACCTCCATACATCAATTACCAAGCAATTCATAACCAATACATAATACAAGGTAATTCATGAAGTAATAACATAATCAACATCAATATAAGCAAATGACATATTCCCTTCATAGCCTTCAAGGCTTCATTACAAGACTCAAGCCTAATTTCATAGAAATTATACATAACATAGGGTAGAATCATCATACAAA
>NW_006239065.1:674945-692799 GCF_000226075.1 Solanum tuberosum
TATCTTGAATTGGCCTCTTGGGGAAAGGAATACCAAGAGTGATAAGCAACCATACCTTATTGACATAGTAACCATGAAAATCAGAGTTGAAACCTTGGAGAGTTGGTCTTCTTCTTGAAGCTCCAATCTTCTTCAATGGAGTTCTTGAGAAGAGAGAGAGTAGAGAGTAGAGAGAAGGAGGAACTTTAGGTTTAGATCTTTGGGGTTTTAGTGTTTGAGTGATAAAATTAAGGTAAATTGACTTAAAAATCATTCTATACACGTCCTCTAAAGTACCCTAAATACCCCTCACTCAAACGGACTCTTTAATGAAGTAAAAATAGATTTCTGCATTTTCGTCGCGGAACAACTTTGCGATGCGGAGCTGTTCCCTGAAGATATTTGGAATTAAATTTCGAGACAGTAGAGTCCGCGACACGACCGCGTCGCGAACAAACTTGTTGCTCCTTGGGGGAGCAAGTCCGCGACGTGCCCTTGTTCCCTCCAAGACCAATTTCCAAGCTTCCTTGGCAGCTTGTTTGGCCAAGGTTTGGGTCCCCCTTAGGGCCTCTTATGGTGGTCCCGGGGCGTCGTATTAGAATGCTTTTACCTTATAAACATATATTTACCTATTTTTAACTCTTTTTACAAGATTACACCATCATACGACACTCCCACACCTGCCCAAAACCTAAGGACACACTAGAACGCATTCTTCTCTAGTATCCGGACGTCGTGGTCGTTTCTTTACATTTTGACTTTTACTCTTCCAAACCAAGTCAATTACATTAGTTTAGGTTTATAAACATCATTTTAACTATTTTAAAGTCAATATTCTTAAGGGGAGGCTCTAACTTAAGTCATAGAATTTCTGGGTTGTTAAAGGAGCGGGGGCACTTCGCAGCAGCACGAGAAGAATTTGATGGCGGCATATTATCGACGAATACGGAAGTCAGCACCACCTCGTCAACCGGTGTCACCGGGGTAAACTCTGGCTCAGACCCTAGGGGGCTAGGAGTGCATCAACATCATCACGGAGTCTAGCCAACTCATGTTGGAAGGTGGACACATCAACGGTTGGGGCAAGCCTCTCTAATACGCGCAACTCAAAGGCATCCAGGCACTTATGAACAGGCTGAACCTTCTGCTTCATCATCCGTTCCATCCTTACCTCGAACTCTTCTATGGACCGTTACATCTATGGCTTCATATACTGAAGCAAGATGGCCAACTGCATCTCTAGATTTTGGACTCGGGCTAGAGGGATGGTGGTGGAACCTAAAGAGTGAGTGGCTCTGAACAAGCTAGGGGTCTGACTGGCGACCGGAGATGGAAGAGCCTTGGCATACGCTGTATTGGCTGGAAGGGCAGGGACATCAACTTGTATCTGCTCCACATTTACTACAAAATCATCTCCCAACGGTGGAACCTCAACCTGTGGGTCCCTGCGAGGTGCAGCTACATTGGCCTTACCAAATAAGGCCGATATCAAGAGTCTTGGTTTCCTGAAGCAACCGATCACAATGCCATTCTGGTACAGCAGCATCCCTACAAAGTTGGAAGATAAGGCACGGGAAGGGCAGGGTGGTGGTAGCCTTGAAGGCCCTCTCATGAATCATCGCAATCAGGATGCGGGTTAAGTCTATCTCTAAGCCTGCAACCATAGCTGCAACTATCACTACTCGGTCCCATGTGACCACATTGTCCGCCTGAGTAATGGACACACAATTTCGCACTAGCAACCAAAAGAATTTAGCAACAAAACTCAGCATCGCCTTCTTGATACCCAAGCTTGAAGTCTGAACCCACTCTACGCGCTCTCCATCTACAACAATGTGACGTGCTAGCCATCTCAAAAGTGACTCCCTGTGATCGGCATTCCTTTGAAATTCCCTACTCTGAATGATACCCATCCGATAGTCGAACTCTGCTGTATTGATGGGCAGAGTATGGTCTGGGACATAGATTTGGGAGCATTTTTTTGCGCCGCTGCCGGGGACTTTAGAATTAGGAATTATTTTGATTTTTCTAATTTCTGAAGTTAAAAAGCAAGTGTTGACAACTAGATCTTAGAAATTCATTGTTGCAGGTTGTACTGAAATTTCCGAACTGGACGACGATCAAGGATTGGTAGAGCCTCTAGCTGAACCAAAAAGATTTGTTCACTACCGGAGAAGGCAAAGACGACTCACTTACCCAGTGCCTCTGTTTGCTAGTGAACCAACATCTCTAGTAGCAAGAGTTGATCAAGAGGAACCTGCAGTAATGGCTGAGATGAAGGTAAGAGACGTGGCAATCCCACGTACCACCAATGTGACTTCATGCATTCAAACACCTGCAGCTGGTGGAAGGTTTGAACTGAAGCAGAGTATAGTGCAACTATTGCACACTAATGGGCAGTTCACTGGTATGTCACATAAGGATTGAATAGCTGACATTAAAAACTCTCTCGAGATCAGTGATACCTACACTCCAACTGGAGTGAATGTGGATTATGTGAGGCTCACTTTATTTCCCTTTTCTCTACTTGGGGAGGCAAAAATATGGTTAAACTCTGACCCCGCTAACTCTATCACCTCTTGGGATGATCTTGCATAGAAGTTCCTCCTCAAATTTTTCCTATATGGAAAAACAGCTAAGTTGATGAGCGACATCTTATGTTTTAGGCAGAAAGGAGGAGAGAACTTGTACCAAGCTTGGGACAGATTTAAATCGACATTGATGAGTTATCCACATCATCATCAATCTAATGAGGTGTTGGTCCATACCTTCATTGAAGGATTGAAGCCTAACACCAAAATTTTACTTGATTCAGCTGCAGGTGGTGAAGCATTAGAGAAGACTTATGCTAAACTATTCACCTTGCTGAACAGGATCTCACAGTGTAACCCCAAATGTAATAGATGAGGGGTGAAACTGGTGATACAAAAAACTACAGGTATGTTGGAAATAGATGTAGTGACTGCCTTAACTGCATAGATTGCTGCGATACAAAATATGATGAATACCCACTTCAACAATCTATCATTGGGACAACAACCCTCTCAGGTGAATGTAGTCCAACAACCACCCACTTAGTGTGAAATTTGTGGAGGGAGTGATCATAGTGCAAAGGTATGTGGTGCAAACCTGGATTCTGTGAATTTTGTAGGGAATGCACAACGAGGAGGAGGCCAGTAGAACTATGGAAATTCTTATAATCGTACAACATTTACTTGCCTGGGAGGTAATCAGAATCAAGCCCAAGAACAAAATCAATATAGACACTACAGAAATGCATAAGGATATCAATAACAAGTCCAAAGGGAGCATCCCAATAAGCAGCCAAGAAATTAACCAAGTAGTATGAGTGTGGAGGAAATGCTTAAGAAAATTATGGCTGATCAAGCCCAGTTAGCTGCTAATTTGAGAAACAACCAATTAGTTACTCAAAACTTTGAGAAGCAGTTTGGGCAGTTTGCACGTACTCAAAATTCACGAGCTCAAGGAGGATTACCGGGAAACACTGATCCTAATCCAAGGCAAGTAAATGTTGTAGGTACACACTGTAGTTTGCAGTTCGATGAGTTGGCTCCAAAGAAAAGAAACACTGATGATGTGAGTAAAGAGAGTGAACCCAAGGAGACTAAGGTTGTTGCACAAGAAGAAAGAGTGCAACCACTCCTCCATTCACTCAAAAGTTCGAGAAACAGAAGGAGGATGAATGTTTTAGTAAGTTTCTCTCTCTTTTGAAACAAGTTCACATTAACTTTCCATTGGTAGATGATTTGCAGGGTATACCCAGGTATGCTAAATATGTGAAGGAGATTGTGGGAAAAAAAGGAGGCTGACAGAATATGAGACTGTTCCACTTACTGAAGAGAGCAACTCGTGAATTAAAAACAAGTTGCCAACTAAACTGAAAGATCTGGGTAGCTTTACGGTTCAGATCACTATAGGGCAGAGCATTCATGCGCGATGATTATGTAATCTAGGAGCTAGTATAAACTTGATGCCAACTTCGTTGTATAAAAAGCTGGGGTTGGGTAGTCCTAAATCTACTACCATAATCTTAAAGTTTGCTGATAGATCTGTTGCTAGGCCTGAGTGTGCTGTAGAGGATGTCCTAGTGCTAGTGGGATTGACTTTGTTGTGCTGAATTTTGAGCCAGAGCCTGAGGTCCCATTCATCTTGCAGAGACCTTCCTTGGCTACTGGGCGTGCTATGATAGATGTAGCAGCTGGGAAAGTCACTATGCGGGAACATGATAAAGTGCAACTATTTGTTATGTACAAGGCATTAACGCTACCAGCTGTATATGAAGAGTTGTCTGCCATAACTGTGATAGATATTGATGCAGACGCTCGATATATTGCTTCCAAGGACTCGTTAGAGCGAGTGTTCGTATGAGATGATATCTATGGGGATGCTGAGGTGCAGGAAATAGTGTAATTTCTTGATGTGGAACTAGTAGGTACATCAGGAGATCGATGAGAGCCTTTAAATAGGGTGTTGGGTTCTCCAGCCAAATCCTCAATTGAAGAATCACCCCAACTGGAGTTAAAAACATTGCCAGCCCACCTCAGGTATGCTTTTTTGGGTGAAAATAAGATCTTACCAGTTATTTTGTCTGCAGCATTATCTGATTCTTAGGTGGAAGCAACATTAATCATCTTGAAGAAAAGAAAAGTAGCCTTGGGTTGGCAAATGTTCGACATCCATGGAATTAGTCCTGCGTTGTGCATGGATAAAATCTACATGGAGGAAGGGCATATTTTGAGTGCACAACATCAACGGAGACTAAATCCAGTGATGAAGGATGTGGTGAGAAAAGAGGTAATTAGGTGTTTAGATGCAGGGATCTTGTACCCCATATGAGATAGTAAATGGGTAAGTCCAGTACAGTGTGTGCCCAAAAAAAGTGGAATTACCGCGGTAACTAATGAGAAGAATGAATTGATTCCCACAGGGACAGTAACTGGGTGGCGTATCTTCATGGATTACAGAAAGTTGAATGATGCCACTACAAATGACCATTACCCGGTGCCTTTTATTGATCATATGTTGGATAGATTTGTGGGTCAGGAATATTACTGCTTTTGGATGGCTACTCATGGTACAATCAAATTGTTATTTCACGGAGAAGACTATCTTCACTTGTCTATATGGCACTTATGCATTCATGCACATGCCATTCGGATAATGCAATGCACCAGCGATATTTCAGAGATGCATGATGGCAATCTTCCATGATATGGTGGAGGATTTTGTTAAAGTGTTCATTCACGATTTCTCAGTATTTGGTGAGTCTTCTGAACTTTGTTTGACTAATCTTGACAGGGTCTTTGCGAGGTGTGAAGAAGCAAATTTGGTGTTAAACTGGGAGAAGTGTCAGTTTCTTGTTCGAGCGAGAATTGTGTTGGGGCACAAAATTTCCAAGAATGAGTTGGAAGTTGACAAAACAAAAGTGGAGGTTATTGAAAAGTTGCCACCACCCATCACACTAAAGGGAGTTAGAAGTTTTCTGGGACATGTTAGGTTCTATAGGAGATTCATCAAGGACTTCTCTAAGACTGCAAGACCTATGTGCAGCTTGTTAGAGAAAGAGAAGAAGTTTGTATTTGATGAGAAGTGTTTGCAAGAATTTGAGTTGTTAAAGAAGAAGTTGATAGAAGCACCTATTCTGATTGCTCCAAACTGGGAGTTTCCATTCGAGCTTATGTGTGATGCCAGTGATATAGCAGTTGGGGCAGTGCTTGGGCAGCGAAAAGACAAGATGTTTCATTCCATCTACTATGCTAGTAAGACACTTGATGCAACTCAATGGAATTATATTGTCACTGAGAAAGAGATGTTGGCATTAGTGTTTGCATTTGTTAAGTTCATATCATAATTGGTAGGAACCAAGGTTGTAGTGTACAGTGATCATGCTGTAATCCTATATTTGTTTAATAAGAAGGATGCCAAGTCGAGGATTATTAAATGGATTATGCTATTGCAAGAGTTTGATCTAGAGATAAATGATAGGAAGGGAACTAAGAACCAGATAGTTAATCATCTGTTCAGATTAGAGAATGCATCTCATGTGAAGAATGACGGGCAGATTCGCGAAGAGTTTCCTGATAAGCAATTACTTGCCTTGGACCTTGCTCAAGTGCCTTGGTATGCTGACATTGTAAATTTTCTGGTAAGTGGTTTATTTCCACTTGGGGCTTCAACACATCAAAAGCAGAGGTTGAAGTATGATGCACACTTCAATATATGGGATGAACCCTTCTTATTCAAGCAGTGACCTGATCAGATGGTGCGAAGGTGTGTAGACGAATAGGAAGCAGTACAAGTGTTTGAGAGTTGTCACTCTTCACCATATGGTGGACACCACGGGGGATAACGTACTGCACATAAGGTATTGCAATCTGGTTTCTTTTAGACTACTCTTTTTAAAGATGTTGCTATGTTTGTGGAGGGTTGTGATCAGTGCGAAAGGATGTGCACCATTTCTAGAAGCCATGAGATGCCATTGAGCAATATATTGGAGGTTGAAATTTTTTACGTATGGGGGATAATCTTCTTGGGACATTTCTCATCGTCCAGTGGTAATCAATACAGCTTAGTGGCAGTGGACTACGTGTTCAAGTGGGTGGAAGCAATTGCATTACCATCCAATGATGCAAAGGTGGTAGTGAAATTCATCCAGAAACACATCTTCACCAGGTTTGGAACTCCAAGGGCCATGATCAGTGATGGAGATACGCACTTTATTAACAGTTCAGTGCATAATTTGTTGGCTAAATATGGGATAAGTCACACGGTAGCTACAACATATCGTTCCCAGACTAGTGGGGAGGTGGAAATGTCTAATAGAGAAGTCAAGCAGATCCTCCAAAAGAATGTGAACGCCCAAAGGAAAGATTGGGCTGACAAGCAAGATGATGTTTTGTGGGCATATCGGACTGCATACAAAACACTGATAGGGATTTCTTCTTATAGAATGGTGTTTGGAAAAGTGTGTCACCTCCCAGCTGAATTGGAGCACAAGGCACATTGGGCGATCAAAAAGTTGAATTTGGATGATGAATTAGCTGGAAAGAAAAGAATAACAGAGCTGCATGAATTAGAAGAGTTTAGGGTTCAGACCTATGAGAAAGCTAAGCTCTACAAAGAGATAACCAAAAGGTGGCATGACAAGTATATTGTGTCATGCACCTTTGAGCCTGATTAATTGGTGTTGTTGTTCAATTCAAGATTAAAGTTGTTCCCCGGAAAGCTTCGGTCTTAATGGAGTGGTCCTTTAGAAGTTGTGAGGATGCCCAAACATGGTGCGGTGGAGCTAAGGAACAAGGATAAGAGCTCTACTGTCCTTGTGAATGGGCAACGGGTCAAGCACTATTTTGGAAATAATGTTGATCCTGAGCTTGAAGTGCTCACATTGAATGATGAGTGAGTCATGAGATGGGTCGTGCCGCGACGTTAAATAAGGCGTTGCACGGGAAGCAACCCGTGACCACTTGTAATAGTTAGGATTTCTTTTCTTTTAGTTTTGTTATTTCAATTCATAGGAATTAGTAAAAAAATGATATATTCAGAAAAAGTACAAAAATATGAGTTGTGCCACAACCAAAAATACGGCGCTAGATGGGAGGAAACCTATCGTAATTATACTAATGGGTTTTGAGCTTAAAATGTGCAGGAATCAGGAATTTTGACCCATGGCGCATCGTGGAGAGGGACTTGGATTTCACCTCATTTGGAATTAATTTTCCAGCGCAAGGCATAATGGCCCGTCCAAAATTTGGTTTCGATGAGGATTAATAATTAAGTCAAGAAAAAAAGGGCTAGCGTAACCATCCCGCATTGCGGAGGGGGGATAACAATAATTTTAATTATTTTCATGAGGCAGAACACTCTGTGTCCACCCTGTGTCGCCCCCTAGGTAAGTGTTTTTTATTTTCATTAAAGGAAACGGTTTCTACCCATTTCTTATTGAAATACCTGACCCAATCCACCCTTTTAACCCCAAATTCCCATCCCTTAACCCCATTTTCTTAATAATTTCGCAATTTTTTCCCTCCCTTCTCCCTTGCAATTTCTTCGAGTTTCATCTGTAATGCGGAGTCAATTCAACAATCCTTCTTGCCGATTTCCTCCGATTTCATCACCCTAGGTATGACAACTCGATTTCGTTTGCGCAAGTTGCCTGTTATTTTTTGGGATGACTGTTGTTTTGAATACGTGGGTTGGGAAACTTGTGGGTTATTTGTTGGAAGTTTATGGGGTGCAGTAAGAGTGCTATATACTGTGTTATCATGAGTACTTTTGAATTCTTAAGTAGAATATGCTTTGGTTAATCGTTTGTGAGCTGTTAGGGTGATTTGGGAGATTGGATGAACACAACCTTGGGGTCGAATGGTTTCGTGACCAATTTTGGTTGGCCTACGTGGGTTATCTTTCTTGGTAGTGTTTGTTGTTGAGAGGATAAGGGGTGAATGTACTTCTTTGAGTAAAAAGTTTGCTTGCTCCCATATTTGAGGTTGTTTCTGTGTGGTTATTGCCTCAATGGTATTGTTTGCTAGTGTTTGACACTTGGTGCATATCTAAAGGGGGTAGGAGCTAGCATGAAAATAGTTGGTAGTGATGGTTGCATGAGATTGATTGTTAATGATGCTAGGGGAAATTTGCAGTCTGAGTAGAACGTCCCTGTCATTGATACAGTTTGCCATTGCTAATTGCTTATGTGTATCCCCCTATGGGAAGTTTGAGTACCTAGGCTAGAGAATGACTTGTAATAAGTGTGGGGTGGTGTTTGCACACCACCTATGTTTATCATTGTTGAGTAGTTGCTGGGTCTGAACTATATTTTGTTTGCAGGAAATCATGTTGAGCTCCCACATACCCGGTAAGAAAGTTTCCACTTTGATCCAGAAAAAGCGTGTTCGGAGTGGAGGTAATGTTCCACCCGCACCCGCAGTTTCCAGGGGCCAAACCAGGCGGTTTGGGGTAAAAATTGTAGTTATGCAAGGGAAATTGTGGTGGAAGAAGCACACGGAAGCGAGGTATTTTTCTTACGTGTGCATTGATAGGAACAACTTGGGATGGGAGTTCCCAAAAATGCTAAGGCGGATTAGTGAGTTGCGTATGCAGTTTATCTTTGCAAGGCCGGGAGAGTGCCACCTGCACATGGTATGCGAGGCTTAGGCCAACTGGGCACCGGACGCAAGATCTCACTTTTTGACTATTCGGGGAGTTAGCGTGCCTATCACTCCCGCGGGTATCATTGATATATTGGGTACACCAAAGGACACTGCTCCTTTATTGCTTACAGAGCTGAACATACACCCTCCAAATCGGGCCATTAGACATACTCTGTGCGTTCCACAGTCCATGGTCAAATGGACCAAGCACAGCGGGAAGAGATATCACCAATCTCTTCCGTATGCTCACATTTTTTGGGAGGGGCAAGTCTGGCTAAAGATTGTCATGAATTTCTTTATACCATGTCTGCACTACACATATATTACTCGATATAGGATTTTCTTGGTCTATGTATTGATGACAGCTGCAGAGTTGAATATCGGAGTTTTCCTGAAATCGGCAATGCGGAAGGCCCAGGTTCATAAGGGGCACAAGTATGCTTTTGGCGTCCTTATTACCAGATTGTGTCGTGTTGCAGGTGTTCCGGAGGATAATGTGGATTACATAGCACCGTTATTCCAGCAACCGTGGATATCACGAAGACCAAGGGGCCCGACACTGAGTTTGGGCCAATTCTCACCACTGTCGAGAGTTATAGGAGGGATGAGCTTATTATGGCCAGGATGTATGGCCTCGAGATGTTGCGCCACCAGAATTGCTACCTTGCTTCCACTGACATGCAGTTGGGAAATGTTGAGAGGTGTTATCCACTGAATGCCCACGACAAGGCCCTACTTGGCATTGGTCCTGAGTTTCGTGTGCCGGTCGATGATGACATTCTGACCGATGAGTATCTCTTGCGTACTATCTCGGATGAGGAGGTAGACCCCGCGCAAGACGGTGATTAGACCAAAGGGAGTCATGGGATGGAGGATTGATCAGGGTGTGTTTTCACCTTACCTTTTGAATTATTCTATTTTTTGTAAAGCACTGGGGACAGTGCTAATGTATAAGTGTGGGTGAGGGGTGAAAATCATACATGATCCGTATATATTTTTATTATTGTTGAACATTGTTAGAGTCTGTTTTGTATTTTTTTGTTTTATTTGGGTTCCTTGGATGTTGTTTTCGGTTCTTCGGCCAAGGAGAGTCCCTTTGAGCCGTGCAAAATACAAAAATATTTTATCTTTTTAGGATTGAGTCAATATTCGTAGTTGAGTCACGCTGCCTAATGATAGATGGATGATGACCGTCTTAAGGGAAATTTCGTCATTGAGTCTTAAGTTGGTGTGTGCTAAAGCTGAAATTCTGAAAGGAAAATGTACGAAAGCATGATTTGAAGTGGATATATGAATGCAGTTGAACTCTTTATATTTGACTTGAATGATTGCAACTTAACCTTAAATTGGACCTTGTGTATGAACTGATTGTGTGTTGTGATTAATCCATTCTTGAGTAGAACTTGTGCCACGAGTGGTGAGTTTTGTGTTATCTATGTAATGCATCTGAGTCTAGAACTTGCCCGACATGTTATTGAAACGAAATAAAAGTGGTGTTGTGTTTAGAAGATGATAACAGGCTTTCTTTGAATTGTTTTGAATATTAGCCTTTACAGAAATAATATCCCTAGAATAGCCCAATTAAGCCTTTTTAGGCTTGATTTTGTTCTAACCCATGGAAGTAAGTTGAATCCCTTTTATTGATACCTAGAACTAGGGTATTTAGCTACTTATAAAAATAGATTCGATCAACCAATGTTTAATAAGCATAAAGAGATCGAAAGTAAAAGAGTTTAGGAAAGAACCCTAAAAAATGATGAAATAGCTCTCCAAGTCGTCGTTCTTCAAAACCCAGAAAAGGAATGTTTTAATAAAATAAAATATTAACCTATTTATATTAAAGTCGAAATGGCCCAATCTGGCAAACAGGAGCGTGACGCGGAGGCATGTATGCGATTCGATTCGTGAGAAAATAATCCTCTCCGCGACGTCGCTGCTACACGACGTGTTCTGCCTCAATCTGACTTTCGTGAGCAAATTTAAAAATCCCTCTCCGCGACGCGGAGAGGAAACAGAATGCTCTGCCTGGAAATTATTTCTCGAGCCAAAATGCAATTCCTCTCCGCGACACGGAGAGGACACGGATATGCCTTGGAATTTATTTCTTCCTTGCTTCTTTTCGACTCGGATCTTTTGTTTTCCCCATTGTCCATTTTCATGCTTGTTTCTCCAATTAAGCTCACCTACAGAACTAATCATGTTGGTTAGCTCATAAACAACCAAAAAACTCAATAAGACAATAAAGAAACACATTGAATTCAAACTGAGCTTAAATACGGGCATTATTAGATTTCTAGGTAGTACTTAATCCCAAAAGGTCTCATACAAGTCCCATAGCATATCATAACATAAGATAAAAGAAATGATGCGGAATTTAAAAATGTATCCATACAATCGAAGTGTTTTATAAAAGCAAGCAGAAGTCTAGACTTGTCTCAATATAGCTATCTAGTACATTACTTGAATCAAATAGGGACACAACCCTTACAACATTGTTCAAAAATGAAATAACTAGAAAGGAAATGCAAATGTGTTAGTATAAAAATGCACTAAGTAAGATAGGCATGCATAAAAACCTTGAAAACATGCTAAAAGGACATTTTGGTTGAAAACCGTTCACTTTACCAAGTTTGGAAATCATCATGAACTTTAGTGTGAAACCATAACTCATAAGCATAGTCAACATATAGATCATCATAGCATAATAGAACCATCTCATAAGTAACCCTAAGTTATATTTGTGCAATGCATAGATAGGATCCCATAATCCCATCTATACTAAGTACCACTTTTAGGCCCCCATAACCATACTTACCATTCTTTGATCTCAGCCTTTGTTAATACTCATAGACAAGGAAACGCTCACCTTTTATAAGTCATATAAAGGAAAGCAACTCATAGTAACAATTCACATTAAGCATACTTCATTTCATAAATCATCATAAAATAAAAGGAACACACCATAACTACTCTCAATGCCTACTTGTGCAATGCATGGATGAAATCCCATACCCCCACCCACAGTAAGTAGTTCTTCTTGAGGAGCCATAGTTCATAACCATTTATTGTGGAGGTAAGCCTTAACCGACATAGACCATGTGAGAAAATCATGGAATCTGGTGTTACCCACACCAAAAAAGATGTCCTACTTGCCTAAGGTAGAACCATTAATTTAGCTTTTAGGTGGATCCAATAGCTAAAGACCTATGACGGCACATACTTATGGGATAAGGAGATTGCTACTAGATAATCTGCCTCAACTTATGTATGGGCATCCATCTCAAGAGATTGACACTAGAAATCCCACCTCAACTCACGTATGAGTTTCCATCTCAATCAATATCCACTCGGTGCATATCATTATTCCCCACGGAGTACTTAACATTTCATTACTTGAGTTCATTATTATGGAAGAAATGGGATAAATTAAAGATATTGCTACTAGATACCCCACCTAACCTCACGTATGGGCATCCATCTCAACCCAACATCATTCATAATATAGCTCATTGATTCAATAGGTGAGAATAGCCAATCAACCTAAGAATCCCCAAATTATGAAAAAACATTTTACAACATGTTATCTTCATTCACAAGTGTATATATAATTAAGAATAACCTTTCAATCGACACATTATCATTCCCATAATCATAGAAACTTTATTCATACTTAATTCATAAGGGTGTGTGTGTGAGAATAGCCTTTCAACAACAACATAAATCTCATAATCATGCATAATTCTCATAAATTGCCCTTCAAGAACCATAGTTCATGATTCATCAACACATCTATAAATACTACATTAGACATGGATAATAACATAATCCAAGTAATCAATTCATTGCATTCATAATTCTATAACATTCTACTTGCATAAATCAATACTCACACTTTAAGATCAAATTTGAGAAAATAGGGTAATGCATGGATTCTTGAGGAATTAAACATAAAATCATGTAAAATCATCAATATATGCATATAAAAACATAATTCAACCTTTAAAAAATGAATTTGAAAGGAATCCATGAGATTGCAGTCAAACCCTAACTTTTGAGTTTTCTATCTTTAAAATTGGAGGTTTAGAAGGGGCTCCATGGGTGAAAGATACCCATGGATGAAGAGCTACCATACATTATTGAATTATTCCCATGAATTTGAGGAGAAAAAATTGATTCTTCAACCCTAGCTTTACCTTTCTTCTTCTTCTTCCTTGAATTTCTAGGGAGAGGATTTTGGGGAAAAGTTGGTTATTGATTTTGGGTTTTGGGATTTATGAGGTGAATGGGTTATTTAATGACTTAAAAAGACTTATATAGGTGAATTAAAACTATACAAAAATACTTCACTTAATACTAATTAAAAAGGAAATTACCTAAAACACCACTACCCTTAACCGCCAAGAGGCAGTTTCCAGGTGCCCACCCACGACCCTCACTAACAGACCGTGGTTGGACCCACGACCCATGTTGGTGAGGCATGGGTTGAGTTACTGGAACTCCTCACCTTCGCCTCTTGACCCACGACCCTCTCCCACAGAGCTTGGACCACCCTACGTGGGTCACTGTTTTGGGCAGGTTTGAGGGTAATTCTAAGGTCCTCCTCTAGGACCCTTAGTTGGTCCTTGGGGAGTCGTACCTTGATGTTTAACCCCTAAACCCTTCATTCTAAGTACAAGAAGAAAATTTTATGACTCTAACACTTACGAAAAGCTCTAGTTAAGCTTACTAGTTTCCGGGGTGTTACACATCTCCTAAAATTTAAAGGATTGATTACAGGGCTGGCTCATGAGGATCCCAATGAGAATGTTCAGAATTTCGTTGACGTTTGTGGACAATTCTCATTCAAGAACATTTCTCAAGAATCGGTCCGTTATTAATTATTTGGATTTTCTTTGATGGGAGATGCCACAAAGTGGTTGGCTGATCTTCTGATAACCTCCATTACCACTTGGGATGAGTTGACTACTGCTTTCTATGTGAGGTACTTTCCCCCGTCAAGGCTGATGCATTAAGGGATAGCATTCAAGGGTACAAATGCTTGGAAGGAGAACCAAGCCACGAGATGTGGCTGAGGTTTCAAAAGCTATTACTTCAGTGCCCAACTCATGGGCTGCCCCATGATGTCTTGTTGCAATACGATGATCAACTTGTTCCCGGTGGTATAATGCAATAGCCTTGGGATGTCACATCTCAGCTCCTTGATCGTATGACCAAGATCAATAGAGTATGGTACACTCGTGAGGACCAAGTGTCTCCTCTCACCTTTAGAATGACAAAAGAGCAGATCGAGAAGGATCAAGAAAGAGACCAAAATATGGCAAAAATGATGACCCAACTGGACTTATTGTCAAAAAATGTAATGGGTAGTGGGTTGAAGAGTGTACATATTGTGGGTGTTGGTGGAACAAATCCCAATGAGGCACAGTTTCAAGTGTTGTACAATGAAGAAGTGAATTTCCTTGCAAATCAAGGAGGAGGTTTTCGTTAAAACTATCAAAGGCCAGGTAGAAATCTTGGTTGGAACAGAGATGATGCATGGAGAGATCGTGACAGAGAATGGCGTGATCGTAATTGTCACGACCCAGGGGTACACCCTAGATGTAACAAGGCGTATTAGACCCCGAAAGGCCTAACACAAGCTACTTACAATATCCTAACATAAAGTAAATAGAAATGATGCGGAAATTTTAAAACTTTTCTTTACAATCGAATTCTTTTATAATATCAAGCGGAAGTCTAGTCTTGTCTCAATATAGCCATCTATTACAATAGTTCCAATGGAAAGGGACACAGCCCATACAAATATAATTCGAAAGTGAATTACTAGAATTGAAACTCAAAGTGAAACATCCATCCTCGAATCATGAGGACTCACCACAACCTAGGAGAATAGTTGAATCCAAGCTTGAACCAAATGATGACCGCCTTAAGAACCGGACCCTACACTTGGGGAAAAATGTAGGAAACTATGGGTTAGTACAAAAATGCACCAAGTATGATAGACATGCATAAAAACCTTGAAAACATGCTAAAAAGGACATTTTAGTTGAATGCATGTCATTTTTTGCTAAGTTAAACCATTATTTTGATGATAGTGTAAAAACACAAGTCATAAGCATAGGAGACATCATAGTAAGACATGGACTATAAGCATAAGAGATAACAACATAGTCATAGACATAATCCATACATAAGTCATCTTAACATAACATAAGAGAAACACTTCATAAGTCACCTCAAGTACAAGCATGTGCAATCCATGGATAAGATCCAATAATCCCACCCAATACTAAGCAAGTCACTTTAGGTTCTCATTCATATTCATCCTTCTTCTGATCCCATCCTTAACTTATTTCTCATAGACAAGAGAACATTCACCTTTAGTCAGACACATGTATTGGAAGGGCCTTTAAAGCTACCATCCAAATTAAGCATACATCATTACATAAACCATCATAACACAAGAGGAATACACCATAACTACCCTCAACGCACGGTTGTGCAATGCATGAATAAGATCCCATACTAAGTAAAGCTTTTTGAGTAGACATAGTTCACATTCAATCATAGTGAGAATAAGGCTAAACCGACATAGACCATTGATACGCTAAAATTACACCCATATTAAAGAGTGTAAGCAATCGTTGTTAAATAAAGAACTCAACTTGTAGGTTGGGGTCGATCCCACGAGGAAAATGGTTTAGACTTAAACTTAACTTATGATTCTTCCTTTTAGTCAACCTATATCCAAAACAAGTAATTAAAGAGGGGGTTTTGTGTAATAAAATAACCGCTTGTTGATCAAGTAACAAGTGAGCAGGATTCAAACTTTTGATTATCAATAGGAGAAAGAAATTAGGGTGTAAGTGTTCCCCATAAATTCTTAACGCGGTAATCCTAATAATAGTAATCCTTTCCTACTTTTTTAACATGCAAAGTTGGCAAGATAGGTATCCCTAGGTGATTTTTCCTCCAAATAGGGAATTTAACTATGCACCTTGGTCCGGCTACAAATGTATACTTTACTAACCCTTACCTTTTACCTCAGATTAGACATCGCATCAAGGTATGGCTTAGTTTTTACCCTCGCACCAATTGACATTAGACTATTAGAAAGCATCCACTAAATCTCTATTGTTAATTCTTTTCTGAGTAACTACCTCCTAGGTTCGGCAAGTAGCAACGAGGCGAGTTTTAATGTTGGCCACTGTTACAAAGACTTCTAAGCGAAATAATTAACAATACATGCATAAACACTATTCAAGAATTACTTAACTATTATTCATACTATGTTAATTGCTCATGGTTTCCACAACCCTAGTTCTGGATTTAGCTACTCATGCTTGAAAGAACACAATTCATGTTTTGATAAGAAGAATTCATGAACTTATGATTAGAGTAGAAGAAACCTGAAATCTCCACTTGAATTTCAAAGTCAAAATCTTATAAAACGAAATACAGAAATCAAATTGCTAAAGTTGCAAGTTAATTGCAGCAAATACCAAGAACTAAAAGTACACAATAATATCTAACCCCCAAAAACGAGGTTTACATACCATATTTATAGAAAAACATGTCCTAGACAAAAAGGAAACAAAATAAGCAAATAAACTTCTGGAACCCGGAATCAATAGACGACTCGACCTACGGACCGTGGGTCAACCTCACTTGCCGCATGAAGAACAACCTCCTCCTTAGCCCACTCACTCTCTCGAGCAGAGTGTGTGGGAGAAGGACTAGGGTTCACTCTCTCAAGTTGAACCTCGTGTCGACCCACTCCCACCGGCCATCAATTTAGTAGTCTTAGTTTTACGACTTCTCTCTCGAGCAAGTCGAAAACACAAAGGTGATATCGTATTTGCAACTACAATTTCATTAAGTTCCACCATAACTACCAAACAAAATCACATCTAAACAACAAATAAATCATAAACAAGCAAGACCCAACAGATAATCTAACCCATATTCACAAAATCACAACCCAAGAATTGGGGTTTTAGCTAGATATGTAAAAGAGATAGAAATTTATACCAATATGAGTTTCCATTCAAATGGGTATGAAGATTTAAGTCTCAAAACAAGCCAAGAGCGAAGAATCCACAAGATACAAGTCCAATTTCAAGTTCTTCAAAACCCTCTCCAAACCTAGAACTCAAAATTCTATGTTAAAAACTCTATATAAAAAAACTGATATTAAGCTAGAACTATCAATGAATATTTATAGTTTTCAAAAATCTGTGCTGCAGTGGATCATTCGACGCCATTAGTCGAGATTGCCGATCAACTCGGCGATCCACCCTTTGGTAGGTTTCATCGCCATCTTGCTCTATCATTCAGCATCGTTGTGTTTTGGATCATTGGGCGACATAGGACTGCTTTGCGGAACTGCTCAGTGACACGCCGACTTCTCTTTTTCACCGCTAATTTGATCCTTTCTTTCAAGGCTCAGCACATTGGAACAAAAGGCGAGGATAAGAACTTTTGGCGACTCATCGAATGGGTTCGGCGATTCTCAGATCTTCATTTCTTCGTTCTTTCAACTGCTTTTGTTCCTTTTTTCTAAGTAGTGTCCATATTTTCCCTCAAACTCCAAGTACCTGAAACTAAATGGTTTTCATCAGATATTGAGACAAAATATGCATTTGAGGACACTAATTCTATCAAACATAGCCTTAAATGAGTCCAATTTGTAGACTCATCAACAC
>NW_006239065.1:692899-695475 GCF_000226075.1 Solanum tuberosum
GTAACCTGATCTTAGATCAATCTTTGAGAAGCACTCAGTACCTTGTAACTGATCAAACAAGTCATCGATCCTCGGAAGGGGATATTTATTCTTTATAGTTGCCTTATTCAGCTGTCGATAATCGATACACATTCTTAGTGAGCCATCTTTCTTCCTCACGAATAACACTGGTGCACCCCATGGTGAAGCACTAGGTCTGAGAAAGCCTTTATCCAGCAAGTCTTTCAGTTGATCCTTCAACTCTTTTAGCTCAGCAGGAGCCATTCTATAAGGAGGGATAGATATGGGTTGTGTACCTGGTAGCATATCGACAGCAAAATCAATTTCTCGTTCTGGAGGGATACCAGGAAGCTCGTCTGGGAATACATCTAGAAACTCACTAACTACCGGAATAAACTGAAGAGTTGGTGGTTCTGCGTCTATATTATGAACGTGAACAAGATGATAAATACAACCCTTAGTAATCATCCTCCTCGCCTTAAGATAGGAAATAAACCTACCTTTCGGCGCTGCTGTATCGCCTTTCCATTCCCGAACTGCCTCTCTTGGAAAATGGAAATCTAACAATTTTTGTTCGGCACTCAACATTAGCATAACAAGACGCTAACCAGTCCATGCCCATAATGACGTCGAAATTGACCATCTCTAACTCTACAAGATCAACAGAGGTCTGACGGTCGATAATTTCTACCGTGCAACCTCGATAGACTCTCCTAGCAACAATAGACTCACCAACTGGTGTAGATACAATAAAGGGTCGATCTAATGACTCCGCTACTATACATAACTTCCCCGCTATAAATGGAGTAACATAAGACAGAGTAGATCCAGGATCTATCAAAGCATAAACACAATGGGAGAAAACAATCAATGTACCTGTCACAACATCTGGTGATGACTCTGAGTCCTGTCGGCCGGCTAGTGAATATGTACGATTCTGGCCACTACCAGAACTAGATGCTCTGCCTCTGCCTCTGCCTCTGCCTCTACCTCTACTTGCTAAAGTTTGGGGTCCACGCCCTATAGACTGTGCTGATGAAGAGGAACCTACTACTGACCTGGTCGACTGACCTATACCACCCTGACCTATGGTCGGGAAGTTTCTCCAACCATGCCCCTCCTGTCCATAAGAATAACAACCTGTGGAACCCTGTTTGCACCTCCTGAAATGCATCCTACCACAAGTTGCGCAACGCGGCAGTGCTGTCCTAGCCTGGCCTAAGCCTCTCTGCTGCTGAGAGCCTGATACTTGTGAACCCTCACCTGGGCCTGACTGTCCCTGACGATCAAATCTACTCCCCTGGAACTGCTGTGGTTGAGGTCTAGGTGGCCTACTAGAATATCGAGGTCTGGGACCACCCTGAATATCTCCATATGAACCAGCGGGCCTATCCCTCTTATGTCTCTCTCTATCAACCCTCCCAGTCATATACTGTAGATGTCGACGATCCTCTATGCCTTGTGCAAAGGCCTGAATTCGCGAGATATCCATATTATCATTTAGTGCAGCGGTAGAACAAGTGTCGATATAGTCTGAGCCAAGCCCTCCCACAAATCTACGCACCCTGTCATGCATCGTATCAACAAATGCTGGTGCATATCTAGCCAATGAATCAAATCTCAGCCCGTACTCTCGGACACTCATGCTGCCCTGTCAGAGGTTCAGAAACTGGTCCACCCGGCCATCCCTAATCTCTCAAGGCAAATAGTGATCTATGAAAGCTTTTGCAAAGTTATCCCAAGTGGGTAAAGATATATTTTCTCCCCTAGATCTCTCCCAACTTTCATACCACAATACTGCAACATCACGTAATCGAAATGCTGCTAACTCAACTGACTCAGTCGCTGAGGCATGCATAACTCTGAAGATCCTATGAAGCTGATCAACAAAGTGCTGAGGGTCTTCTCTGCGATCTGTCCCAGTAAACTGTGGAGGATTCAAGGCAAGAAATTCACGAACTCTAGAACTTCCGGGCCCTTCAGAAGGTCCGGCAACATCTGGCGCAACTGGCTGGCGCTGTGAAGCTACTAATTGTGATAACATATATAGTGCACTCTTGAAATCCTGATCAGATGGAATATGAGGGACTAGAGGTGGTACTGCTAGTGGAGCCGGGGGTCCTGTAGCCCTCGGAGGCTCATGAAGCGGTTGAGAAGCTATAGGGGGCTGAGAAGATGTCTCCCCCTGGGTCTCACAATGGGCTACCTCCACCAGTGGTACCTTGCCAATACCCTCGCCTGCAGTTGTATCTAGTCCCTGGCTAGTCGTAGTCTGTCTGGTGTCAGCCATATCTATCTGCATGCAAATATCAATTATAAGCCAGAAACATCCACCCTTAAGACACCGTTCTATAGCACGAGGTGAGCAAAAGAAGGATAGTCATTCTAACATGACCGGTAGCTTCTTGCTTATCGAATGTGGTGCACAACACATTTATTAACAAGACTCTACTAGACACAGCTTGCAGACTCCCTAGGATACGACGTTGCTCTGATACCAAGTTTGTCACGCCCCAAACACGAGGGACGCAACTAGCTCCTAATGCCAAAACTCAGGCCCGAGCCGACCCTGCTGA
>NW_006239065.1:695527-695668 GCF_000226075.1 Solanum tuberosum
CACGCCCCAAACTCAAGGGGCGCAACTGGCTCCTAAGGCCAAAACTCAGGCCCGAGGCGACCCTGCAGAACCATTAGCTACTAGCGCATGGCAATCATATGCATTTAAGAAAACAAACAAGTATATCTCGGCTTAAAACTA
>NW_006239065.1:698211-705389 GCF_000226075.1 Solanum tuberosum
TTAAAAAAAAGCTTATTTTCAGTGAACTATATCTATAAAAAATCATGAATTGTGTACAAGAATTATATTTCCAATAATGGTGATATGTCATAATTTAGCGTAAAAGAAACAAACAACTAGAAAAGAAAATTGTGAGATCATGCGTGGCAGAGAAATCTGGATAAATAAAGTAAAAAATATCAATAATGAGGCTATGACTAGAATTGAAAATTAAATGAGTAGTGATCTTGCTATGGCGTACCTAATGTTGAAAATCAAAGAACACACAAATATCAAAGTTTGCTAGAAAGATGTAGACCACAATCCGGCCAAGATTGATTGGAAAATGACCTGAAAAATCCAGCAAAACAAAAAAGGAACATAAGTTGTGAGGATATTAAAAGAAAGTAAGTAGTTAAAAGTAACAATACAACATAAATATCAAGAATTTGAATCTAAACGAGGTCTAGTGGATTTAGGAGAGTGAAAAACATCATTTACGATGTCCCCAAGCTACTCTCCACTAAATGTACATAATTCCACAAGAAATTTACAAGTAAATCTCTCTCCCACTTCCACAATAAAAAAAATGAAATAAAGAAGAACACACTAGTGACTTGATTGTTGTTATTGTCGCTATGACAAAGTAGAAAATGGGTCACCAATGCGAGAATAAATGTGTTGACTGACTCTGTAGGCGAGGTAATAACTTCTCAGCTATTGTCACTAGTGTGTATGCAAAGAATGAGCAAAGTCAAAGAGAGCTCGTGGCAAACTTTACAGACTATATGTGCTTCTATACAAGTACCATGAATTCTTAGTAGAGACTTTTAAAATGTCATGTATGTCAATGAAAGGATTGGTCAACCTATAACAGTTCTTGAGGTGCAGGGGTTCAAGGAAATGCTAAAGCAGTTACAATTCACTCTTCTGAAGGCACTTGGATTTTTTTTACTTGGAGCAATAAATAACACTACTAAGAATTCATGGTCACCAATGCGAGGATAAAAAGGTTACGAATAGTACTCCTGATGTTCAATCTTATGGATCTGTTTATCTGGTAACTTAAGATTGCAAAAGGGTAGGTTTAATTTAGCAGAGAGTACAGTTATGTGTCATGAATCTATGTGTTCGGTGAATGCAAACAAATATCATAAGCAAAAAAGTATTTCCATTTGTTGCAAGGAACAAGTTCTTATTTCATCATCACACGCTAGTCTAGTAATAGGTTCTGAATTCACCCATGATTTTAGAGTTTTGAATTTGAATAGCGTCAACATCAACATCTTGTTTGACGAATTTCAGGAAAATCAGACATACTCATAATGCTTTTTTTTTTACTGCAGCTATCTCATAATCAACATGTTCACTGCAAACTACTCTTAAATTTCAACCAAATATTGTCCAAATGCCTGCATGATATTTTAAGTAAGCTGTAATATAGATTTACAGTGAATTTTAGAAGCCATACAACAAATGAACACTCACATTTATAACAAAAAAATTCCTAATACTCTCCTGTAAGAGAAGATAGATTCCCCTCAATTCTGAAACAGAGAAGCCCCTTGGCCCTAGCAATTTGTTTTACACATATACAATCTAGTATTACAGACTTTGGATCCATAGGCGAGGTTGTAGTTGCGACCACGACTTCACAGGGTCGAGGTTTGGTGACTTGGTCACCTTCGCATGTGCAACCACTTCTTTGTAGGATCGAGCCTTGGTTCCGCAAGAGCAGCTGCACCAGCAGGTGTTGCACTAGCTCTTGTGATTCAAATTCCAAGTTTCAATCGGACCTCCGAAAATAATTCGGGGTCCCACCAACGTAAACCAAATATGTTACCCAATTAGAAATAAAATTCTGGATTTAATGTAACTTACAAAACTTTCAGGGGAGGTCGTCTCGACAAAAGTAGGTCTCACACCCAAGGCTCCATTTTAACTATAAGTAAGAAGATATCTTGAAATGAATTTGAAAGCCTTGAGACCCAAACAAAGGTAATTCTAGAAAAAACTCAACATTCCAGAACTAACAAAACCATTAGAACTTCATTTCAAGGCCATTTACTAAAGTTACATACAAGCAGATTTAGCCGGCCATGACCTCATACTCTTAAGTCATTTGTGTCTATATTTCACTTTAGTTAATCTAATCTAGTAAGATCAAGAGCTCAACATACTGAGTTGCCCAAACACGAGGATGTACGATGGTTTTCTTTATGGTAGACCACTTATTAACCAACAAGAACTCCAATTAAGGAAAATATTATAGTTCAGCTGAAAAAATAAGACTTCAAGAGCTTCAGTAAACCAAATCACCAACAAGCTTTTATGTCTGGGAAAAGATTACAAACTCTTGAAACTTTTTCGAAGGTTTCAAACAAATTAACATATATATACAGAAATCGAGTTCTATTGAAATAATAACAACACACTTAGAACTACAATTTTCTTTTAAAACAACATTTTTTGTACAATTTTCGACATCAATATGAACATGCAGTTACTTTACAATATCTACAGATCTAAAATTTCAAAACAAAATCTTCAATAAACCCAGAGAAAGAGATAGCTCAAAAACAATAGTGAAGATTCAGAATCGACAAAATATGAAAAATAAATAGAGAGTTAACATGAGTGGCACCTTACAAGCCTTTGAACAACTTCAAAACTTCGAAAACATCAAAATCTTGTAGTGATAATCAAACTTCGAACCTTTCTTCTTAAAACCTTCCAGCAACTTCTGATTTCTGTAGATTTTCGAGATCCTTTTGCCTTAAAACTTCAAAACACTTGAATCTGCTACAGATTTATGAATGGGTTAAAGAAATAGAAGTAAGATTAGGGGGAAAAAATACCATCTGAAAGAAATTTGAGCACTTACCTAAATAGAGTTCACATTTTGTGAAATGAGAAGCGATTTAACAGATTTGAAAGTGACAATTTGAAGAATCCCTAAGAAAAGTTGAGCTAATGGAGAGAAATGAAGCGAAAATTTGAGAAGAAGAGTATTTGGAGAGAAAAGTTGTGTGTGTATTTTTTTATCAGATATTTTCATTTGTTTTCTTTTAACTTTTTATGTTTAATTAATGAATTGACTTATTTGGAGCGGTCATGTCGCCACAAAATTCATTTAGATGCGACAAATTAGATGTAGCCACTGAAGAATTTGGAGCCAAAATTTTGGTATTTGCGGGAACAAATAATTGAGAATTAGCAATGACTATTAGCAGCAAGTTAACATAACTCGCCACTAAATGTTTATCTACTGCGACGCCTTCATATGTCGCCACTGAATATATAACTTTTGTAGCAACAAATAGGCTCGCCGCTAAATATTGCCACAATAAATCCTGTTTCTTGTAGTGTTACTTATGCAAAGATCAAATGTGCACTCAAAGATTCAAGTTATGACTTACCAATATCAAAGAATCTCATGCTCACAATACTTGCTTCAAATGCAAGTTCAAGCTCAACCAAAGTATTCAAATCCCCTCACACAAGGAATAATTCCATGGTTTGCAATTTAATGCTTCGAAATCAAATGCAATGCTCACACTCACAAAGATGAACACGATGCATACTTTCACGCATAGGTTTGCCCTTTTTTTCCAATCAACACTTGATTCAGCTCAATCAAGATCAAGAAAGTCTTTTCAAGGCTTGTAATGGGGCTAAGTGCAAAGGTATGGCCAATTAGGCTCAGTGACTTTCATCCTCATGAAATGTGGTACTCACATAACTTCCTTTCTTCTTCCTTCATCAATTTTTTTTAGTGCTTATAAGTCATCCTATTATTCACTTTTCCATGAATTGTTTGGAAATCCCATTTCTTTTGTACTTTATTCCACAACTTTCTTTTTTCATTCTTTTTCTTTTTCTTTTTCTCTTTTTTTTTTATGGAGGAGTTCCATTTTTCTCAACACCATGGGTTAAAGGAGACTTTCCTTGCACTTCTTGACTCTCCTTCTCTTTTCACCTCACCCCCAACTTAGGCTTTTGGCCTAAGTTGGCTATTTAATTAACCACAACTTCATGAGGATTATGGGTGATGGATAAAGAAAGGTCATTGTTTTCATCAAGTTTCTTCCAAAGTAAGGTAAGGTAAAGGGGTGTTCAAAAGCGATTCACACTTGTGATAGGTCACAAAAAGAGGTATTTATCAAATTGGCTCACACTCTTAGAAGTTGCCTAAGATCATATCAAGAGATAGCATCTCTTAATTGACCGGACCAATGGGGAAAATTCTAGGATCCATCATGCATAGTTCACAGGTAAGCTCATCACACTAGACATTGACACTATAAGTCAAACAAGACTCCATCATCACAAGAGACTCAATTCGATACTAGGCTAGTCATAACGAGATGCAAAGAGTTCACATATTGTCTATGCAACGTCATTTGGCCTCATCATAGACCACACATTCATGTTCATTCGATTGAGAGCACTATTCAAGTCATCGGTATTGATCGAAACTGAGACTCAAATTTTGCAACAGAACAACCACATTTAACACACGAAAGGTGGCAAAATTTTTTGGAAAGGTCAAAATCATTTGGCAATTTGAAACACGGAGCCACAAGCTCAAACCTCCACAAAACAGTGTATCAAACACAATTTTTAAACAGAACAGCCCAAATATATACACAAAAACACGAGTCACAAATAGCACATAGAAGGTGAGCCTCACCCCACCAAAATTAAAAAGTATGTGTCCTCAAAATGCAAATGAAATAAAAGTATCCAAAAAGTGAAAGTAGGTAAGACAGAGAGGGAGGTAGAGAAAAATCATGTTTACACAGTCGCTCCATTTGTCTGGGAATCAATGCCCGATGTGTCAGCCTGGAATTTGATAATGGCCCTCGGAGCTTCTTCAAAAGATTCAGCGGAAGCTGACTTACTAAGATTGTCCAAGTCATGAGCCGCCAAAAAGGACTGGATAGATGTGAAGAATCCACGTCACCACGGGGGAATAGTGAGGTGTCGGGGATTTGTTCTGTTGCTGGCACTGGGCGTCTTGCCCTCATTAGGCGGATTTGTTGCCTTTCTATTTTTCGTGAAATTTTTCGCTCTTCTTTGTCAGGGTGGCATATCTCTTCCAGCTACTTTTGGTGTAACCATTTCTTCAAAGCTTCAAGGAAAAGTTAGAAAGTATTCAAACAAAAGAAAGGCAGTTCAATTGCCGAATCACTTCGCTGAAACAGTTGGCGAAGCGCGCAACTATTTAGGCGGTTGGACGAGTGTAGTGCATAGAGAATACACGGGTGCAGACAAAAGGTGAACCAGAAGTCTTTCAGCGAGACATCAAAACCGTTTGGCGACATCATGCTTCTCGCCGAAAGTTATAGAATTCAACATCATATTTAGCATTAAATTAAAGGCGAGGTAGGGATTTTAGGTTAACAGTCAAGTGATTCGACAAGCTCGACACAGCTCGCCAAATGACCCAACATGCCTGCTTTTGACCCAACTTCCCAAATTCAACCCCGCAACCCCAGAAAATAAATTAAGGCATGCACAACTCAAATTAGGCATAGACCTAGTGACAATCATGCACCACCCATGATTTTTCATCCAATTTAAAGCGCAACCTTCAGGATTTAACTATTAACTTAGTACGGGTAAAATTTGTGAACCTAACAGGCAAACAAATATTCTAATGCTACCAGAGAGGCCCAGTACACATCATCAAAGTAATGTCATTTCATTTGAGTACAACTTTCAGTACAAGAAGCTTAAGGCTTGGAAACCAACCTTTGGTGCCGATTAAGGTGAAATTGAGATTCTAGGAAGCAATGCAATCCAACTCCGAGCACAACTCAATAACCAACACTAATAATATTCTAACAACCAAAGAAATATAGAAACTGGAGTGCAGGTGTGAGTTTGGGCAGATAAAAAGTGAGGGAAAGTGAATGAGTTAGAATTTTAAATGTGTGGCCCAAAAAACTGTTCAGTTCTCGCCCAGTCGGAGATATAAGTCATGATCCCTGAACCACTCGGCGTTCCGCCGAGTTTTACTGGACCTCCAGTTAATGGTTGTCCAAACGACGATCTACGTCGGGGTCGCCAACCTGATCGGTGACTCACCATTAATTTCTTAGGCTCTCCGAATTTCATAGACTCTGATTTGAATATGTCTTGAGTCAAACTGCGGATTAGGTCGTTCTCGGCGACCTTCTTTGCAATTCGTTGACTGGACTTGTTGCTTGCTACCCTGAACTGCATTGTGCAAAAGAGCTCAGGTGACTAGAGATGTAAAGAAGGATGTGGAATTAGTTGCCACTGCCTCCACCAATATCTAAAAGATCGAAGCCAAATATCTTAAGGACCAAGCGGAAAAGAAGCAGAAGGAAGTTGTGGCCAACTTCGTCCCCTGGGCCTTCAGGTATATCTGATGCCATTACCACTCCTGTTGACCCTCCAGGTCCCTCTACTGCTTCATTACCACCCAGACCTACTACTGTTGTTGCCTCCTGTTGGTCGATCACTCAGGCATCCTTGATCAGGATGGGACAGCTTGCCCAATCTGCTAATTATCAGTGGTTATTGGGTCGTCGTGGGTTCAGCTCGAGATCGTGAATCCTAGGCCTTTTCCCACACATTCAGCTCGAGAGAGTGAATGTGCTAAGGCGGAGGCTGTGCTTAAAAGCGGCAACTCGGTGTTCGAGAGAAACCAAGTTGATTCGGGGTAAGTTGCTCGAGAGAGAATTTACCCCCACTAAAGTCTAGCCTAGTTACAAATGTTCAACAATTGACTATCAATAGCATTTACCCGATTGTGTAGTTTATCCCATATTCCTTTCACATCACAAGAATCCCATCTCCCTATATTCGTATCGTTGTATTTTTGTTGTTTTAGTTGTTAATGGACTACAAACCTGTAACGACCTGAGAGCACCCCCTAGTCGTTACCAGTGTATTCGACCTCGAAGAGGTCTTATACAAGCCCTTAGAATTCATCATAACATGTATCGTAGAATAAAATCACGGAAAATTTAAAACTATTGCTTTGGAAGTTCAACTTCACTTCATATATGAAAAATAGAATCTAACTTCGTCAAAACGCACCATCTAGACATAGAAGTATCGAAAATGGGACTTAGCCCTTACATCAATAAGAAGTCTTGAAAATAGGAAGTACAACAATGTTTTCAACATAAGCAAAGAACTAAACATAGAAGCTAGATCATAGG
>NW_006239065.1:705475-706519 GCF_000226075.1 Solanum tuberosum
TCTTGTCCTCGAACTTGAGGACTCACCAACTTGGGGAAGCAAGTCCAAGTGTCTTGAGAAGTAAGCTTGAATCCTCAACGGCCCGAACCTAAATGTTTTGGAAAAGGGAGAAAATATGGGTTAGTATAACACACATACTAAGTATGGCCACTATGCATAAAAACCATTGAAACATGCATAAAAGGATGTTTTATTCAAAACATGATTTTTGCCGAGTAAATCCAATATGCACACAATTAACTATCATAGTCCAAACCAACATAATATCATCCCAACATGTAGACAAACCAAGTAATACTAGTGCAATGCAAAGAAGAGAACCCCATAACCCTATTCAAAGCCAAGTATCACATTAAGCAACCTACTTCATGCATACATTCATAAGATCATATTTCATCATAACTTACCATATTCATAATGATCATACATAACATAGCTTCCACATACATAAGTCATAATAATCATAATCATAAGAGAACACTACTACAACCATATCTTAGGATCCGACAAGTGCAATGTGCAAGAGAAGTCCCATACCCTCCCCTACACTATGTAGAAAACCTTAAGAAAGCCCTAGTAAGAGTTCACACCTTTCATAGCTTCATTTACTTTTACATTAGGGAAATATTGCAATAACCGACATAGACCATGAGAGCAACAAGGAATCTGGTGTTCTACTCCCACACCAAAAAGAGAGGTTAACACTTGCCTAAGGGGTAATCATTTGTACATAGCTATCTAGGTGGATCGACTAAGCTAGAGTCCTATGTGGGCACATAGTTAAGGGTCAAAGAGATTGCTTCGTAGACATCTTATCATAATAGCTCATATGTGTTCATAAGTGAGTAACAATCCTTTCACTTTAGAAACACTTTGCAAGTGAGTAAACCTTTCACTTTACATTACAGTATAATCATGGGAACTACCTTTCAATCATATAGCAATCATACCATAACATACATACATACTTCATAGCTAATTTCAAGTGTAGAAGGTTAAGGATGAATAAACTAGGTCATCAACACCACAATAACACATTAGGTA
>NW_006239065.1:706891-708454 GCF_000226075.1 Solanum tuberosum
ATATCGAACACAAACTAGGGTTAGAATTAGGAAAAGAAGGAGAAACATGAGTTTCATGGGGAATTCTTCAAGAAACCATCAATACAACTAAATTCATCCATAATTGTTCATATAACATCAATCAAAGTCAGTTTATAACATCAATTTCACTTTAGAAAGAAGACCCAAGTTTTTGGATTGAAACCGAGAAAGTGAAGATTTTGATATTCATCTTGAAGGGGCCTCTTGGGGAAAGGAATCCCAAGAGTGATAAGAAACCATACCTTATTGACGAATTAACCACGAAAATCCGAGTTGGAACCTTGGATAGTTGTTCTTCTTCTTGAAGTTCCAATCTTCTTCAATGGAGTTCTTGAGAAGAGAGAGAGAGTAGAGAGAAGAAGGAACTTTGGTTTAGATCTTTGGGGTTTTGTGTTTGAGTGATAAAAGTGAGGTAAATTGACTTAAAATCATTATATACACGTCCCCTAAAGTACCCTAAATACCCCTCACTTAAATGGACTCTTTAATGAATTAAAAATATATTTCTGAATTTCTGTATTTTCGTAACGGAACAAGTTCGCGACGCGGAGCTTTTCCCTGAAGATATTTGGAATTAAATTAACAGTAGAGTCTGTGACACGACCGCGTCGCGAACTGAAATTTTTCTCCTTGGAGGAGCAAGTGCGCGACGCGCCCTCATTCCCTCTATGCACAACTTGCAAGCTACCTTGGCAGCTTGCTTGGCCAAGGTTGGGGTCCTCCTCGAGGCCCCTTAGTGTGGTCCCGAGGCGTCTTATTCTAACATTTTGACCCTAGGAACATATATTTACCTATTTTAAACCTTTTCACCAGATTATACCATCATACGACACTCCCAAACTTGCCCAAAACCTAAGCACACACTAGAACACATTCTTCTCTAGTTTCCGGACGTCGTGGTCGTTTCTTGACGTTTAAACTTTTACTCTTCCAAACCAAGTCGATTACGTTAGTTTAGGTTTATAAACATCATTCTAACTATTTTTAAGTCATTATTAATAAGGTGAGGCTCTAACTTAGGTCATAGAATTTCCGAGGTGTTACAATATCCCCCCCGAGGAACATTCGTCCCCGAATGTCACTTGGACTTCTTTCTAGGGAGACAAAGACTCAAACTAGCAGCACAACAACCAGTCACATCAACAACATCATATCATCATATCATATAGGAATTTAATCCACAACATCACTATGCTCAAAACTCTTTACTTCACATAAGTATAGGAGGAACTACCTTCTCCATATTCAATGAGCATCAACATATATATTAAGAAATCAACAAGACATTTCTTTGGCAAGACAACATCAAGCATGCTCATTACAACTCTCATGAAGACAACATCACACAACATCTATGGGTGCAATATCAACCATGAGAAACAAAATTCACGAAAACTCAAAATACACATTAAGCATGAATTTTCACAAAAATATGCACATACAAGGAAATCATGTCATAATCATCAACACACATGATTTTCAATTTATACAAAATTAAGAGAGACTACTAACCTCAACTATGGCTAGGAGTAGGAGGAAAAA
>NW_006239065.1:708611-708762 GCF_000226075.1 Solanum tuberosum
TAACTTGACGATCTAGGATTTCGACCGGCACCTCTTCATAAGAAAGGTTATCATTCACCCCTAAACCTTCTAGAGGAAGAATGGACACTGAGTCAGCTATACACTTCTTCAACATAGAAATATGGAACACCGGGTGAACCGGGGCCAATTC
>NW_006239065.1:708823-709040 GCF_000226075.1 Solanum tuberosum
AGCGACCTTTCCGACACGCTTCAAGATCTCATAAGGCCCAACATACCGGGGGATAAGTTTCCACTTCTTACCAAATCTCATCACCCCTTTCATGGGTGAGATCTTCAAGTAGACCCAATCACCTACTTCAAATTTATGATTTCTCTTTCTATTATCGGCATAAGACTTTTGCCGACTATGAGCCATTTTCAACCTATCCCTTATAAGTCAAACTTTT
>NW_006239065.1:709384-711257 GCF_000226075.1 Solanum tuberosum
GCAAACCTACCACGAAGTCCATATTGATCTCTTCCCACTTCCAAGTGGGGTTATCAATATCTTGAGTTAGACCTCCCGGTCCTTGGTGCTCGGCTTTGACTTGTTGGCAATTTGAGCACCTAGCCACAAAATTTTCTATGTCTCTTTTCATTCCGTTCCACCAATAAATCTCACGTAAGTCGCGATACATTTTGGTGGCTCCCGGATGGATGAAGTATCGGGACCCATCGGCCTCCTCTGAGATTGTCTCTATTAGGCCATCCACATCCGGTACACATAATCTTCCTTGGTGCCTAAGCACCCCATCTTCTCCTTGAGAAAAAGTTTATATTGCTTTGTTGAGAACCGACTCTTTTAGTTCCATCAAAATAGGGTCAAGATGTTGCTTAGACTTCACGTCAACAACAACTGATGACTCGGAATTATGACGGACCATGACACTTCCATTTGGGGAATCTTCAAGTCGGACACCCAACCGGGCTAGCCTATGTACATCATGGGCTAACTCCCTTTTCTCTTCTTCCACATGTGACACACTACCCATAGATATACGACTCAAACCATCCGCAACCACATTTGCTTTTCCGGGGTGGTAAAGGACACTCATATCATAATATTATAAGAGTTCCAACCACCTCCTTTTTCGGAGATTCAGTTCTTTTTAGCTAAAACCATATTGAAGACTCTTGTGGTCGGTAAACACATCCACATGTACCCCATAGAGATAGTGTCTCCAAATTTTAAAAAAAAAGACTACGGCCGCTAGCTCTAGTTCATGAGTTAGATAATTCTTCTCATGCACCTTGAGTTGTCTCGAGGCATAGGCTATAACCTTACCATGCTGCATGAGGACACAACCCAAACCCACTCGGGAAGCGTCACAATATACTACAAACCCTTTGGTGCCCTCCGGTAAGGTCAAAACCGGAGCGGAGGTGAGCTTATCTTTCAACAATTGGAAGCTCTTTTCACACGATTCCGACCATTCGAACTTAGACTTCTTTTGAGTTAAGGCCGTTAATGGAGATGCAATAGATGAAAATCCCTGAACAAACCTCCAGCAGTAACCGGCCAAACCCAAAAAGCTTCGAATGTCGGAAGGATTCAAAGGTCTAGGCCAACTTTTGACCGCATCGGTTTTCTTTGGATCAACTTCTATACCCTCACTAGAAACAATGTGACCAAGGAAAGAAACCGATCTTAGCTAAAACTCGCACTTGCTAAACTTAGCATAGAGTTGGTGATCTTTGAGGGCTTGCAATACTATCCTCAAATGATTTCATGTGATCATCCTCACTTTTAGAGTATATCAAGATGTCATCAATAAAGACAATAACAAATGAGTCTAGAAAATTTCTAAACACACGATTCATAAGGTCCATGAAAGCCGCCGGGGCATTTGTAAGACCAAAGGACATCACTAAGAACTCAAAATGACCATATCTTGTTCAGAAGGCCGTTTTCGGAACATCAACACCTCTCACCCTAAGTTAGTGATAACCCGACCTCAAATCAATTTTTGAAAAGTAACTCGCTCCTTGAAGTTGATCAAATAAGTCATCAATCCTAGGGAGTGGATACTTGTTCTTAATGGTCACCTTATTTAACTGTCGGTAATCAATACACGTATGAAGATATCCATCCTTCTTCTTATTGTGTATCCGGCAATAAATCTATGCTGAAATCTATTTCCCATTCGAGAGAAACCCCAGATAAGTCATCGGGAAAGACTTCCGGAAAATCCTTCACTACGGGAACTGACTCCAAAGGAGGAATCTCGAACTCAAGATCCTTGACCCTCACAATATGATAGAGACAACCCTTAGAAATCAACTTACAAGCTTTTAGACATGAAATGATCCTTCCCCTAGGA